>NW_027421709.1:0-108520 GCF_009905375.1 Apium graveolens
AGGTTTTTTCTAAAATTTTTGGGTTGGGTTAGAATAAAATAGGGTTTATAATAGTATATTTATAGGCAAAATTTTCAGCTGAAATTTTCCCATAAATATTATTATTATTAACCCATTTATTATTCTCATTAATAATTAAAACACCTTTTAATTATTAATCCTTTTTCTAAACACTTTAGAAATAATTCTCTCTCTTGATTTAATTTCCAAAAATTAAATTCTTAATTAATAATATTAAGAACTTTTCTTAATTAATTTATAATCAATTAAATCTCATTTAATCAATTATTAAATTTGCCAATTAATTATTTATTTCATAAATAAATAATTATCACCATTATTAATTATTTTTATGGTGTGACCCTGTAGGTTCAATATTAAGCCGGTAGTAGAAATAAATAATTAAAACTATTTTATCATTATTTATATAAATTCTCTAATTTATTAAATATGATTAATTAATTAATCATATTTATTCTACATCGTGAGGGATACTTCTCAGCATATCGCGACTATCCGGATAATACGAATTCACTGCTTAGAATACCAAGAACCTATTCAGTGAATAGTTACCGTACAATAAACTCCTTCTACCCTACAATGTCCTGATTAAATACAAGGCATGGATCTCGTGTCAAGCCTATCTAATTTAATCACTTGCTTACCATTTACTATGCTTAGTTCTATGCAAATTAGAAACTCCTTTCTAATTTCATTCACTCTGGCCAGAGATTCCTGAACTAGCATAAGTGGATCAGCCTTGAACATTCGCTTCCTTCACTGGAAGGGGTAGATCCTTTATTGATCATACACTATCTTCGTGTACAAATTCCTATACCCAGTAGAGCCCTAATAATTGTCCCTGGAGACTAAGAACTAAACCAAAGCATAGTTCAGTGTACACAAGATGATGACCTCAAGTCTAAGGATACTTGTACAACTATCACTATGTGAACAACTGCTGACACGTGAGTGAACGCCATCAGTTGTTCAGCTGTGCGAGTCATGTTCAGTGAACTTATTCTATAATAAGCACCTACATACTAGCTATAGTGTCACCACACAATATCTATAAGAACAGGACATCCTTCAAAATGAAGCAAGCATAGTATGTACCGATCTTTGCGGATTATAATTACCAGTAGTAATCCTATGGACAGGAACTATTTAAGTTTAGAGTTATCATCTTTTAGGTCTCACTATTATGATCTCATCATAATCCATAAAAGGCTTTACTCTAAACTATGGTATATCTTATTTAAACACTTAAATAGATAGAGCCCTTATTAAAAACAAAACAAGTCTTTCATTAATATCAATGAAATCAAAACAGATTACATAAAAGTTATTCCTAAATCCTTCTACATGATGGACTTAGGACATATTCCTTTCAATCTCCCACTTGTACTAAAGCCAATCACTCTGGTATCTAATACCCATCTTGTCTTTATAACGATCAAAGTGAATTTCATAAAGTAGCTTTGTGAGTGGTCTGCTATGTTGTTATGTGTGTCAACTCTATTTCAATACAACACAAGAAATGTTATCGCGCTCCCATTAACCCTTTTGTAGACACATGGTTCATTTACGTTTTTTATAAACCAAACTCTTTGATTGTCTCATCAAAACGGATGTTCCATCTACGAGAAGCTTGCTTTAAACCATATATGGTTCGCAGTAGCTTACACACTAGGTTTCATTTCTCTTGGAAAGAAAACCATCTGGCTAATTTGCCAGATCTCATAGTCGCAGTAAGCAGCAATCGCAAGCAAAATCCGAACTGATTTTAACAGGGCTATAGGTAAAAAGGTTTCATCAAAGTCAGTCTATTGCCTTTGTTTGAATCCTTTTCCCAAAAGCCAGGCCTTAAAGGTCTCCACCTGGCCATCTGCTCTAATCATTCTTTTTTATCCCGTATACATAGATTTCATTCCGGATTTCATGGCACTATGCCATTTCTCTGAGTCAACATACTCATAGCCTCATTATAGGTCACAGGTTCGTCATCATCAATGATCGACAACTCATTGTCATTCTCAATGACAAGGCCATATTACCTCTCAGGTTGGCAAGACACTCTCCCTGACCTACGAATGGGCTGTTCCACAGAAGGTTGTTCAGTCAGAACAGGTGTTTCCACTTGATCCTGTAGTAGTTTGTGCTTCTTGAATTTCATCAAGTTCAATTTTGCTCCCACTGTTTCCTTCAAGGATAAACTCCTTTTCCAAGAAGGTAGCATGTCTGGAGACAAACACCCGATGATCGGTATAAAAGTAATACCCTAAAGTCTCTTTAGGATATCCCACAAAACTACATTTTACGGATCGATATTCCATCTTATTGGGTCAATTACTTGACATAAGCTGGACATCCCCAAATCTTAACGTGTTTAAGACTCGGTTTCCTTTCTTTCCATATCTCATACGGAGTTTGAGGAACAGATTGGAAGGCACCTTATTCAGTAAATATGCTGAGGTTTCCAATGCATAACCCCATAGGAATACTGGAAGATTCACATAGCTCATCATGGACCGAACTATGTCTAACAAAGTTCGATTTCTCCCTTCAGATACCAATCTGGAGGCGTCCACTGGGAGACTATACCATTTACTTTGAGATAATCCAGAAACTCCCATTCAAGTATTCACCACCTCGATCTAATCGAAGAATTATAATACTATGTTTGGTTTGTTTCTCCACTTCATACTTATACTCTTTGAACTTTTCAACGGCTTCAGACTTGTGTTTCATCAAACACATATCCGAATCTAGATCTATTATCCATGAAAGTAATGAAGTATGAAAATCCACCATGGCTTGCGTAGACATTGGTCCACATACATCTGTGTGTACCATTCCTAGCAAATTTGCAGCCCTCTCTCCATGTCTACTAAATTGGAGACTGCAGTGCCACAATGAAGTGAGATTTTCATCATCCCTTTTCTTTTATTAGTTTGTTCAATCTGAAGTAAATTATGTCATATTTATACAGACCATTATTTAAAGTACCACGGTCCATAAAGAATATTATCTCTAAGAATAGAACATTCATTATTCTCAATAATAAATGAAAATCCAGCCAAGTCTAACATGGGAATAGAAATAATATTCCTCACAATCGAGGGAACAAAATAAAATTATTTAAAACAATAGTCTTGCCCGTAGGCATATGTAAATGAAATGATTCTACATCTTTAGCAGCAACTCTTGCTCCATTTCCCATCAGTAGAATCACCTCCTCTTCCTCAAGAGTCCTACTTCTCCTTAGTCCCTGTAACAAATTGCAGATATGAGAACCACAAGCGGTATCTAATACCCAAGTAGAAATTTGATTTAATGACATATTCACTTCTATCATGAACATACCTGAATCAGAAGCGGTAGTCTCACTACCCTTCTTCTTCTTCAATTCTGCAAGGTATACCTTGCAGTTCCTCTTCCAGTGCCCCACCTTGTTATAGTGAAAGTAAACAACTTTGCTCTTGGGGTCTTCAGCTTTTGGTGGAACCGGCGTTTTCCTCACCTACTTTCTTCTTCTTGGAAGGGTTCCTCTTCCTTTTCTTAGGATTGGACCCTTCACCAATTAGAAGAACAGAACTCTTCTTAGGGGGGAAATTCGATTCCGCAGTCTTCAACATGTTGTGGAGTTCAGGCAGGCTGACATCCAACTTATTCATGTGAAAGTTCACAACAAACTGCGAGAACGAACTCGGAAGCAATTGCAAGACCAGGTCTTGGCTCAGCTCCCCATCCATGGCAAAACCAAGTTGTCCAAGACGTTCAATCAATTGATCATCTTAAGTACATGGTCATTCACAGATGATCCCTCAGACATCCTACAACCGAACAGCTCCTTCAATATCTCATATCGAGCTGTCCTCCCTGCCACATCATACAACTCTTGTAGATGCATGAGGATAGTGTGAGCATCCATATGCTCATGTTGCTCTGTAGCTCAATGTTCATGGAAGCTAGCATGATGCATTGAGCAACATTTGCATCATCTACCCACTTACGATACACAACATGTTCATCATTATGTGCATCACTAGCAGGTTCAGTAGGCTTAGGTGAGTCAATCACGTATTCCAGCTTCTCAATCCTGAGAACAATTCTTAAGTTTCGAAGCCAGTCAGCATAATTAGGACCAGTCAACTTGTGAGCATCCAGTATGCTCCTGAGTGATAGTGCAAAAGACATAATGTATATTGTAAATCTGTAAATGATAAACACATAACAACACTTAGCAAATATTCAATTTCATTTTAAAACACTATATGAATCGGGTCTTTATTCATAAGTGGCTCCCACTAGTTTATCTAATTTATTCAACCCCCTACGTGAAAAATTAAGCATTCATAATGCTAGTGGGAATAGGGATCCTACATTCCATTACACAACCCCGGCTGTAGCACGAACCGCCATGTAATGTTCAATAGGCAAACAACTCTTGTCAATTACATCTTATGTTATTCCCTAATCAAACTTTAGCCTCTTGAATAATTGAGTCAAGGCTGTGGCACGACAAACTCAATATTCTAAGTCAAGTTTAACCCAACATTCCGTACAATTGAATCAGTCCCCAAAGGCCCACGGCTGTGGCACGTACCGACCTTTAGATTCTAATTCAATGTACACATCTCTATGTAATAGACAAGTATTTCTTATTTCGAAATCAAAGCCCTCGGCTGTAGCACGAACCGACAATGATTTAAAAATAAGAACTACTTTCTATCATGTTGGAAGGCTATGACCGACACAAGCCCGTTGTATCATTGGCCAATTACTACTTGATATTATTTAATTTTAGAGGGATTATATTATGTTACAATCATAATCATATTATAAAGAGATTCTTCCTTTTAAATTAAATATTTCAAATCAATAATCAATAATCAGATGATTCCCAGATCGGGTGGAGCATTGTCAAGAGGCGTCACTGAATAACCCTTTCTTACAGATAGAAATCTGTTGTTGACAGAATCATCCTTTCTCTCATATTGAAAATTCATATTCAATTACGTGTTTCATAAACACAGGAATCTCATGATTGTATTCATAATATTATTATTTAGGTTATGAAACAATTTCACTATACTAGGTTGTCTAACAACGCCTTATGTTCATTTAAGTTCACCTAAATCTATCATCGCATGATAAACTAAGTATATATCACATATATAAACATGAATAAACGTCAAGGTAGGCATGTTACATCATCTAGCATATTGGTCTAAGCATTATACATCTCTATGTATCACATGAAGCATTTAAAAGCAGTTAAAACAGTCAAAAATAGCTTTAAAAACACTTTCGGAAATATAAACAGTTCAAACTTTTATATAAAATAAAATTTGATCACTCCATTAGATCCGTCTCGGAAAAACGAATCCACGAATATTCACAGCCCAAAACGGAGTTACGAAACTCCCCAAAAATCAAATTTAATATGGACAGTCGGGCTGTAACGCATTACAGGAACGCGTTACAAGCCCTGAACGCATTCCGGTGATGCGTTACAACCCTTTTAAGCCATTAAAAGGTGTAATGCATTCCGTGAATGCAGCCACAGGGTGTAACGCATTCTCGGAATGCGCGACACCCTTTCTTCTGCGTTTCTCCGCCTGTCAGAACAGCCGCCGTCTTTTCTCGCACGAATTTCCGTGCCGCCGTCCCTGTCAACTCTGTACCTTTGCTTTTGCTTTCAACAGACAACAGCAGACAAGCAGCAGATGCATAATATATATACTTACAATTTATATATATATATATGATTATTAATTACGAATTTAATTGCAACCAACTTCAAAAATTCATAATAAGAAATCTATACATCATAAAATTATAAAAAAAAAATACCAGACGATCTACAAACACTTGTAGAACCCAGATTAACATTCAAAATTATTCTGAGAATTGATTTCTCATCAGACAAAATTAATCATAATAAAACTTGTAAAAATCATAATTAATTCATACAAGCACATAAAATTCTGAAATTTTTACCACAGATCTATATGCATACAACCTATACTGTGATACCATTGTTGGACTTTTAATCGCAGCGGAGGCATGGTAAAATACTTTACACATATAAAATCCAAATAAAAGCATATAAATCGTGATTAAACATATGAATTGATTACTAACCTTTAATAGCGATCCAAAAGCAACGATCGGAGATCCTTAGCAGCTGCTCCTCAAACGTGAAACACTCCACCGGTATCCACCAAGAAAACGACGTTAAGGAGGAGGAGGAGGTGGAGAGAATTAGGTTTTTCTAAAATTTTTGGGTTGGGTTAGAATAAAAATAGGGTTTATAATAGTATATTTATAGGCAAAATTTTCAGCTGAAATTTTCCCATAAAATATTATTATTATTAACTCATTTATTATTCTCATTAATAATTAAAACACCTTTTAATTATTAATCCTTTTTCTAAACACTTTAGAAATAATTCTCTCTCTTGATTTAATTTCCAAAAAATTAAATTCTTAATTAATAATATTAAGAACTTTTCTTAAATAATTTATAATCAATTAAATCTAATTTAATCAATTATTAAATTTGCCAATTAATTATTATTTCATAAATAAATAATTATCAGCCATTATTAATTAATTCCTCCACCATTAAATCATTCTCTTTTATGGTGTGACCCTGTAGGTTCAATATTAAGCTGGTAGTAGAAATAATAATAATAAAACTATTTTATCATTATTTATATAAATTCTCTAATTTATTAAATATGATTAATTAATTAATCATATTTATTCTACATGGTGAGGGATACTTCTCAGCATATCGCGACTATCCGGATAATACGAATTCACTGCTTTGAATACCAAGAACCTATTCAGTGAATAATTACCGTACAACAAACTCCTTCTACCCTACTGAAAGGCATATGTCATAGCCTATTTGTTTATTCGAGGATTTAACTCAACTCAAATAAGAATGTAATAAGTAAATAGTGGATATATCGTCAGAGAGATCTCACAGAGTAACATGTGTCAAAGGGTTAAGAAACATTATTCATCTACAGACTTGAAGACTTAATTCACTAGAAGAAGCTCAAGAAATTGATCAAGCCTCAGTGATATAAATCAAGATTGTGGATTTAATCAAGTGACAGAGATCTCGTCAGGGTATCAATTAATTACAAGGATTTAGTCTGAAGAAAATCAAGAGTATCAAGGTCAAGGCTTGAAGAAACGTCACGGAAGTTAGTCACTCATGAACCAGATAGTACATCGAGTGTCAACATTGAAGTGGTGGAATTGATTCATAATTGACAGTAATTTTCAGAATATTTTCAGAAGAATGGTTGCTGCTCAAGATTAGTATTAATTCTCTATTAATTAATTAAGTCAGATAATTTAATTAAGAAAATAAATTATATCTGCAAAGAATAATTTATTGATTAATTGAATTAATTGATTAATTAATTTAGAATTAATATTAAGGATTTTCAGAATTGTTATTAGATTAAAATCTATTAATAATTCAGTATGACAATATGATTTGAACTACTATGACAATCGGTATGAAATTGATAGTCATACGGAAAGTCTTGCTAGTTCAGTCTGATTGTCTTGCTAGCTATTGGGATTGTCTTGCTAGTTATAAAAGGATAGTCTCACCGAAAGTCCTACCAGTTCAAATGGATTGTCATGCCAGTTCATTTGATTGTCTTGCCGAAAGTCTTGCTGATTCAACTGGATTGTTTTGTTTACTAAAGCAACAGAAAGCAGAAGACATTCAAATAATTCAATCAAACAGAACACACAAGTCAAGAACAAGCAGAAAAGAAAAACAAGCAGCAATATTTCATCTTTTCATCTGCTTTATTCAAGATCAAAATTCTAGATTGTAAATTAAATCCAAACCACTATAATTATTTATCTTGTTCTTGTGTAACAATCTAGCGGATTAAAATCCCTAGAACTTAATTTCAAATCGCATTTAGCATTTGATCTTTTCATTGCAAAAATAGAAAAAGTTCATGTCGAATTTATTCTAGATTTGTAATAATTGATTTGAGATTAATCCCTTGTAAATGATACCGTTGTTGTAACACCTTTCAAGTTTAATAAAAGTTTTATTTAACTTGAATTTTGTTTCACATTTTTATTCCGCATTTTATTCGATTAAACGGTATTGTTTGTATTCAACCCCCCTTCTACAAACAAATTGGGACCTAACAATTGGTATGAGAGCCTTCTGATTAACGTACAAATCAAGATCCTAGACTTTTGTGTTTCTTTCACTCCTTGAATTATTTTTTTTTATTATTCACTCAAAAATTCATAATGACTACACAAAAAGTTGGAACCGTTAAAATTCCACTATTCGATAAAGAAAATTATGTTATGTGGAAGAAGAAGATGCTATTGTTTTTACAAGTTGCTAACTCATCTCGAACATAGACTCACTGCCATAAGAGAAGCAAGAGATCTGAGTGAGATCTCTTTGGAAAGGCTCTATGGTGTGTTAAAGACTTATGAGTTGGAGCAGATTCAGCAGAAGGAAGTTTACGGGAAAGGAAGAGTGGTCAGCACGTCTACTGCTCTAGTAGCTGATGAACAACAACAACAACCACAATATCAACAACAATCTCAAGCAGTCAGAAAGAATGGTACAGTCTTCCAAGGTTGAAGAAAATGTGATAGTAGCAGAATTTGATCCTCCTACTACAAATCAATCAGGAGATGATTTTTATTCCTTGGAAGAACTGAAGCAATTGGAGGATGAGTCAATGGCCCTAATTGTCAAGAGATTCTCAAATGTCAGATTCAAAAGGAATCCCAAGTTCAAGTACAAGTCCAACTACAACAGATTCCAGAAAGGTGGATCTTCATCCTCTAACACCAGCAGTGGTGGGTATAAAACAGGGATGGTTGATCGAAGCACCATTCGATGCTTCAACTGCAATGAGTTGGGACACTTTGCCACAGAATGCAGGAAGCCAAAACAAGTTAGGAAGAACTCTTACGATTCTAATCAGAAGAGTAAATCTGAAAGGGCTTACCTGGCAAAGGGAAGAAGCTGGGATGATACTGACAGTGAAGATGAAGAAGTTGGGAATCTTGCTCTCATGGCTAGTGATGCAAACACCTCATCGTCAAGAAAAGAGGTAAAATTTACTGATGCTGAATTAGTTTATCATCTAGGAGGTTCCTTAGATTGTGCTCGTCGTGATAATGAATTGTTAAATCAACAAATCAAAGACCTTGAGAAAGAGGTCAATGAATTAAGACTTGTGCACATTAATCAAGATAAATTAAAAGAACAAGTATCTTTTCTAGAGAATAGAGTTGACTGTTATAGACAACTTGAAACTATTCTCAAAGACAAGATCACCGGTCTTGAGGCTAAGGTTAAAGCTTACTTTAATTATTGTTCGAAGTCCAAAGAGTTTTACAATAAGCAAGCTGTTAATCAAACATCTGGAATAGGTTATGATTACAATGCTGCTATTGGAAAATTAGGCATAAACTCCCCTCCTCATTACTGTGCTAAAGGTAGGGAAGTACCACATGTGCTTAAGGGTGTTGATGAACCCCTCTATAAAGAATCAATTGCTGAACCATTTGATGAGACCTCATTTATTATTCAAGAAGAAATCTGTGCTGAAGATAATGCTAATGAGAAAGCTGTCTTCAAGTCAAGTGTCTCAAAAGTTCCAGTCAAGGTTGTGAAAGCAACTGAGACTAACTCAGACACACATGAGTTGGATAACACAAATGCCATGTCTACCATGCATAAGTTGCCTATTGTTAATCCCTCTCATAAAGCATGTGGTGTTCCTGATTGTATGTCTTGTGCTTTTAATCTGATGTATGCTTATTTTAATGGTAAGCATGTTTCTAATGATAAGACTACTCCTCGTCAGCATGTGAATAATAGAAAGCATGATAGGTCTAAGACTGCTAGTCCTCCTAAAGCTAGAAAGGAGACATTTGTGCCTAAGCCTAACAGAAATCTGTCAAGGCTGTTCACAAGGTCAAATGTCCAGTCATTGAGAAAGTTGAGAATATTAAAATTAAGAATGTTGTTTTGCCTGATAAAGGCCAATTTTACAAATATGTCGGACCCAACCAAGCTTGGGTTCCGAAGAAGGTCTAATCCATTTGTATTGCAGGGCATTAAACAGGTACAACCGGTAGTGTGGATTCTTGACAGCGGATCGTCAAGACATATGACCGGAGATAGAGCCCTGCTATCAAATGTGGTTGAGAAAGCTGGCCCAGTGGTTACCTTTGGAGATAACAGCAAAGGTTTAACGAAGGGATATGGCTGTTTGCTAGCTGGAAATGTTATCATTGAAAATGTGTATATTGTGCAAGGACTTGAACACAATCTGCTTAGCATTAGTCAGTTCTGTGACAACGGCTACAATAGTTTTATTCGACAAGCTGAAGTGTCAGATTCTGCACAAGAAAAGTGAAAAAACCCTCCTTAATGGGAATCCGGAAAGGAAATCTGTTCGTAGCTGACATGAACTCTAGAAGCAATCCTGAAGTCAATTGTTTCTATGCAAAGGCTTCGTCAGATGAGAGTTGGCTATGGCACAAGAGACTTTCTCATCTCAATTTCAAAACAATGAATTCTCTTGTAAAAAGAGAATTGGTAAGAGGTCTGCCTCAGCTGGAATTCTCTCCAGAAGGACTATGTGAGGCTTGCCAGAAAGGAAAGTCAAAGAAAGCAAGTCACAGAGGCACTGACACATCTTCCATAACTGGTGTTCTGCAATTATTGCACATGGATTTATTTGGACCAGTTAATGTCCTTTCGATGTCAAAGAAGTGTTACTGTCTTGTGATAGTTGATGACTATTCCAAGTATACGTGGGTTTTATTTCTTCACTCTAAGGATGAAACACCACAAGTTGTGATTGATCATATCAAGATGATTGAGTTAGATTCTAATGTCCCTGTTAGAGCAATAAGGTCAGATAATAGAACAGAATTCAAGAATTCACTTCTCAATGGATTCTGTACAGACAAAGGGATTACCAGACAATTTTCAGCTCCTAGAACCCCTCAGCAAAATGGAGTGGTAGAAAGGAAGAATCGTACATTGATTGAAGCTGCAAGAACGATATTAAGTGAATCAGGTCTTCCAATGTACTTTTGGGCTGAAGCTGTCAATACTGCATGTTATACTCAGAATCGAACTCTAATCAACAAAGACTTCATGAAAACTCCTTATGAGATTTTGAATGAACAGAAACCTTCTATCAAATAATTTCATGTATTTGGTGCCAGATGCTTCGTGCTCAAGGATGGAGATGATCGTCGTGGTAAATTCGAGGCAAAGGCATATGAGGGTATTTTTGTTGGATATGGAAGAAGATCATACAGAGTGTATATCATTGATCAACACAAAGTAACTGAAAGTGTCAATGTTACATTTGATGACACTAAACTCCCTAGTATCCAAACTGAAGATCCTTCTGAGAAACTGAAGTTTGATGATATGTCAGATTCAGAATCAGAACATGGTCAAGAACCTGAGGTTGTTGCTGGTGAAGAACCTGTTAATCATGATGATACTCAAGGTAATAGTGATGGAAACTTTGGCAACAATGGAGATACCACTGCTACTGACGGAGAATCTTCAAGTCAACATGGCAACAACTCAGGGGGAGATGCTGAAGGATCATCTAGTAGGACACAACATCCCAATGAATTTCAAGGCGAATCATCAAGATCAAATCTTCCAAGACAGACTGTCTGGAATAAAGCTCATCCTTTTGAGTTGATTATTGGTGATCCAGATGTTGGAGTCAGAACTAGACGTGCTACTCAAAATGAGTGTCTGTTCTCAGGATTTCTTTCTGAGATGGAACCTAAGAAGATTGAAGAAGCACTAACTGATCCAGATTGGGTGATTGCTATGCAAGATGAACTCAATCAGTTTGAAAGTCAACAAGTCTGGAAACTGGTACCTAGACCTACACACAAGAAAGCTGTTGGTACTAGGTGGGTATTCAGGAATAAACTAGATGAAGATGGTGTGGTTACAAGAAACAAGGCAAGACTGGTAGCAAAAGGGTATTCTCAAGCTGAAGGCATTGATTATGATGAAACCTATGCTCCAGTGGCTAGACTTGAGGCCATCAGGATATTTCTGGCATTCGCAGCATTCTCAAACTTTAAAGTTTATCAAATGGATGTCAAGAGCGCCTTTCTGAATGGAAAGCTGGATGAAGAGGTATATGTAGAGCAACCTCCTGGTTTTGAAGATCCAGATCATTTGGATTTTGTCTTCTTTCTTTTCAAGGCTATCTATGGGCTCAAACAGTCTCCAAGAAAATGGTATGACACTCTCTCTGAATTTCTTATTGAAAATAGCTTTATTAGAGGTGTCATAGACAAAACTCTCTTTTCTAAAAAATATAAGAATGATACTATATTAGTCCAAGTCTATGTGGATGATATAATATTTGGGTCTACTAATGATAATCTTTGTAAGAGATTTGCTAAGTTAATGCACAGCAAGTTTGAAATGAGCATGATGGGAGAGCTGAAGTTCTTTCTTGGATTACAAGTAAATCAAAGGTTATATGGAACATTTATTTGTCAATCCAAGTATCTCAAGGAACTCCTCAAAAAGTACAATCTAGAGGATTCCGCATCTGCAAGGACTCCATCAACTACAGCTGTCAAGCTTGGACCATGTGAAAACTCCATTAAGGTAGATGTCACAAGCTACAGGTATGATTGGCTCGTTACTCTATCTTACTGCAAGTAGACCAGATATTATGTATGCTACATGCTTATATGCAAGGTTCCAAGCGGATCCTAGAGATATTCATCTCGTTGCTGTTAAACGAATCTTAAGATATCTTAAGGGAACACCAAATCTAGGTATTTGGTACCCTAAAGAATCTGGTTTTAACCTTGTTGGATATACAGATTTAGATTATGCAGGAAGTGTTGTTGATAGGAAAAACACCTCAGGGAGTTGTTAATTTCTAGGTAGCAGACTAGTCTCATGGTACAGCAAGAAACAACAAACAGTTTCCAACTCAACGGCTGAGGCTGAATATATTGCTGCTGGAAGCTGCTGTGCTCAGATCTTGTGGATTAGGAACCAGCTACGAGACTATGGCTCTGTATTGAACAAAATTCCTATTTTATGTGACAATACAAGTGCAATAGCCATCACCAACAACCCTGTGCAGCATTCGAGGACAAAGCACATTGACATCAGGTATCATTTTATTAGAGAGCACGTCATGAATGGTACTGTTGAACTATTTTTTGTTCCAACAGAAGAACAAATAGCAGATATTTTCACTAAACCACTTGATGAATCCACATTTACCAGATTAGTTGGTAAATTGGGCATGTTGAATAGTTTTAGTGATTAATTTAGTTAATATCTGAGATCTGTTCTTGAATGAATTTACAAATGAATTTTTCATAAATGAAAAATTCATTTGCAAATTTATTTTATCATTTTATCATATTTCTGGCTTATTTTTATGTAATTTCTATTATCTTATCTTATTTATTTACTCAACTTGTTAATTTTAATGTCTCAGAATATTTTATTTTCTCTAAAAATATTTTTCTATGAATTTAATTTGTTAAAATTCAAAAGAAATCTATTTTTGGACTGAAAATATTATTATCTCTGAAATATTTTAATTATTTTAATTATGTAAATATTTTCTGCAATATTCATTTCAGTTTTCTGAAATTAAAATATTTTATATATTCTGTTTTTTATGTGTTTTTAACAGTTTTTATGTTAATTATTCAGTATATTTAAATACTTAATTTATCTTATACTAGAATGACAATCGGCAAGACAATTGAAATTGTCTTGCTGAAAGTCATTTCAGTAATAATGCTTGGTTATTTTTTAAAATCAGATTAATTTTATAACTGGCAAGACAATCGGTATGACTATTGATTGTCCAGTAATAAAATTAATATCAGACTTTTCTTTTTATGTTTTATTTTGTACTGGTATGACAATCGGTATGACTATCAGATTGTCATACCAGTTATATATTATTATTTGTTTTGTTTTGTTTGTTTTTTTTCTGTCTTTAAGCTGGTGTGACAATCGGTATGACAATCCGATTATCATACCAGTTATACTACTTAATCGTTTTTGTGTGTGTTTTAAGTTTCATCAGTTTAGTTTTTTTTGTTTTTCAAAAATTCCAACAGTCTCTCTTTCACTCTCTCTCTCTCTTCGAACAGCAAACACCATCTCAACCGCCATTGATCTCCTTTGCTCGAGTTTTTACTCAGCAATCTTACTCCTGTTATATATACTTACATATATATACATACAGGAGTGCTGCCAAAATTTTTTCAAAACTTTTTTTTCGAATCATTGTGTTTGTTGATTTTGGGTATTTTTAATTTTAATTTTAATTTCTGTTTTGTGTCTTTTGGCTTTTCAAATCTGCGTTTGTGAGTTAAGAATTTTAACGAGATTCATTTCTGTCTAAATTTTTCGATTATAATTAATTTAATTCGAATTATAAAATTAATTTAATTAATTTGAATTTTCTTAATATTATTCTTAAAATTCTGAAAGTGTGTGTCTTATTATTATTTTAAATGGCTCTCAATTTCCAAATTGTCGCGCATAATCAAGTTGGTTATTTTAATCCAGAAAAATGTGATGTGGAAAAATTTAAGCCATGGATTAGATTTTTAAATGACCATTCGATTGTTAGCTCTGCTATTAAATCAAATGTGATTTTAAATGTCGATCTGCTTAGACTGATTTGCACAACCTCTACTGTGGCCGATGATTCAAAATCTTTTTCATTCATCGTGGCAAACACACAGTATGTAGTTGATGAAACAGTCGTCAATCAAGCGTTAAATTTTCCATTGGACAATTTCTGTAATTTACCCTCTGAAAATGATATCACAAACTTTTTCCATGCTATTCACTATCAGGGGGTGATCAATTTAACCAAACTTTCAAATCCAATTTGGTGTCTGAATGAGACATTTTCTTCGATACACTTTCTAAAGTGTTTGCCAACTGCACTAAATCCAACTTTCACAACATCACTTCCACTCTGCAGTATATTGGTCTTGCGGTTGTTTTCAATCAAAGGATCAATTTTGGCAAACTACGTTTTCCCATTCTCTTGAGACGTCTCACTACTGCTTTACGTGATCATTCTACAAATCGTAGGGTATCATGTTACTATGCTCGTTTTCTCATGCTTATAGCAGATCATCTTCTCACACTTGAGCACAAAGCCCTTTTTGCTAACTCTGCAGTAACCGAACCCCCTCCTGTAAGCAAAAAGATTTACACCCGCCAAGACACAACCTTCAAATTCATGCAAGTTCCAGTACTTGTATCTGCTTTCATGGCCACTTATATTCCCCTACCTATTTTCAATCTTCCCGGTCATGAACAGCAACCTCAACCTCCAGTGGTTCAAGCCACCCAGGCTCCTCCAACATCAGATGCTCTTCCATTACAGGTAGTAATTCCTCACTCTCACTCCATTCCTACTTCTGTTGAAAGACCCCCAGTGGTCGATAGGACTGACCATGAAGTTGTAGAACCACAGCTTCAATCCCAGGTCATAGAGCCAAACACAGAGTCACAACCTATCTCAACCTCTCCCCCACTGTCTAAAATGTTACCCAGAAGGTTAATAGGAAGTAGTGTATTGTTGAATTTGAGTGAACCCTCAGCTCTGCCTCCTCCCAAGAAAAGAAGAACATATACTGAGGCATCTGAAAGCCCATCCTTGTCCTCCCAACAAGACATGGACTTTGAAATGGCCAATGAACAGTTACTAGAGACATTCTCTCAACAGGATGAATCTATTGAAATTCGCCATAGGGTCATGGCATCTTGTACTGAGTCAAGCACAATTCCATTACTCACAATGGAACCATACATACCCACAGATGATACTCAGGACACAGAGCAAGGAGTGCACATAGAGTCTGTTACAGTGCCTGCCATAGTTACGGCAGAAGAGCAGTCACATGCTTCTGAGGGAAAACCTGACTCTCAGCCACCCTTAATAGAGTCATTTTCTCCCCTCCCAGATCAAACACCTCTGGCTCCCTCACGGGATTCTCCACTCGCAGATTTATCTGGAGAAAGTGGAGGGCAACTCGGTCAATCTATCCCTGAAGCAATTCAGACATCTATTTCACATGAAATGTTAGGTTTGACTGAGGATCGGGACTCGCGAATTCCCATTGCACCACCATTGACCTCTCTTGAAGAGGCTAGGGTGATTTTAACTGCAGGTACAGAAGAACAGCAACACGAAGACTCCTCATGAGCAATTATATTGAGAGAAACACAAGCACGTGAGGTGAGTGAACCAAACACGAGTGAAATTCAGGTGAGAGCACACACATACACAGATAGTGAAAACCTGTTAGCTCAAATTGCTGCTCTAAAAGAAGAACTTGCTAAAAGCCAAGCTGAGGCTCAAGCATTCAAAGCACAAGTGGTTGAACGGTCTTCTTCTTCCACCTCTGTTAACAATCAGCCGGCACTCATCAGGAATGATATCTCAGATTTCAAGAACACTGTCACACCAAAGCTCAATTCCATTCAGGAAACTCCAACTTTATCAGCTGATGACATTTCTAACTTCTGCTCTCTACATACAAGAATGACTTCTCTTGAAGACCTGGTTGAAATGAATCATGCACTGGACTCCTCCAGATTTCTAAAGATAGAAACGGGCATGGAACATCTTAATGAAGGAATGAAACACTTGTATTTCATGATCAAGAATTCTCACTGCCCTAATGAAGAACAAAGAACTTACTTTGAAGGGCCGTCTGGTGGAGGCTCAGGCTCTGGAGATGATGGAGGTCATGGAGGTTCTAAAGGAAAGTCAGTAGAGGATCCCTCAACTAAGGGGGAGAAGAAAGGGAGTAGTGGAAAGGGGAAAGAAAAAGATACCTCTGCTGGAGACAAAGGAAAGGCTGATGATGTCTACTACAGTGGAGAACATGATGACTTTGATATTTTTGACATTCCCACTGAACCAGTCTTGGAAGATAAAGATGGTTTATTTGAAGCTGAAGAGGAAAGTGATTTTGGAGAATGGGAAGAGGAAGCTGCAGTGGATCTTATCTTTGAGAAAGAGTTTCAGCAGCAGCAGTCAGAGATGAAAAGAAAAGAAGCTGAACTCAAAAAGGTCTCCCAGATCATTGACATGAGGAAAGACATACAAAGAACAGAAACTCTTCAAAAGCAACGTCTTCATGACATTAAGGCTCAAGAAAGGAGAAGAGATGTCAGACTGAAGATTGGTGAAAAATGGGATGAAGCTAGGAGAGTACTTGATATGCCTCAGCTGAGCACTAACAATGATAGGCAGTTCCTACATCTTCTTGACAAGCTGGAAATCTCAAATCCTAACAATGACATGTACATGAATGCTATCAAGACTGAAGTCTCAAGGATCACAGCTGCTTTTGACAGATCCCTAAATGAGATGAGCATTTTTGTATATTGTCAGAGTGAAGGATCTTTCAAGGTGTCACTTCATCTGTTTGAGAATCGTTCTTTGTCAGAGACTTGGGTTCTTCTCAACAAAGTAAAAAGAAGCTCAGAATTGAATGAAGTTCTTCGAGAAAGGCATAAAGAGTTTGCCAGCAGGGCTAGTCCTCAAGTGGTCAACAATCCTCATCAGGTGAGATTCTTTAAGTCTGATTGTCTTCAAATCTGTCAGCTAGATGTACAATCTCTTAAAGACTACTCAGCTAAGCATCTGGTCTGGATGGAACATCATTTAAGAACTGCTGGATACTCATCCATGTTGAAGACTCAAGCTGCTGATTTGATTCAAGCTTATTGTGAAAAGAATATTAAAAGGTACAATCAGATCAAGAATAAGCTGAAGTCAGTTGGAGTTCAACCAGTCAGACCAGCAAGCTTCACTTCAGAAAAGGATCGTGTCTTTGACAAAGAGTTGCTTCAAGATTTAGAAGAAGGTGAAGTCAGAAGAGAAGACAACTGAAGTCAATTAGCTCAAAACTCAATGTAATATGATTAGAGCTTTATGAATCAAGATAGACTAATGTAGTTATATGTTCAGGCTAGAGGAACATCTATCTTGTATTCACTTGTAAATTTCTTATGGAATCTGGAAAATGTTAAATATAATCCAGAACTTTCTTTGCATTACTGTTTATATCTTTTTCTTATTTATTAGTTGAGTTATCCTCTAGGTATTTGTTGTTATTGTCTAACAAGCAAATAGGGGGAGATTGAAAGGCATATGTCATAGCCTATTTGTTTATTCGAGGATTTAACTCAACTCAAATAAGAATGTAATAAGTAAATAGTGGATCTATCGTCAGAGAGATCTCATAGAGTAACATCTGTCAAAGGGTTAAGAAACATTATTCATCTACAGACTTGAAGACTTAATTCACTGGAAGAAGCTCAAGAAATTGATCAAGCCTCAGTGATATAAATCAAGATTGTGGATTTAATCAAGTGAGAGAGATCTCGTCAGGGTATCAATTAATTACAAGGATTTAGTCTGAAGAAAATCAAGAGTATCAAGGTCAAGGCTTGAAGAAACGTCACGGAAGTTAGTCACTCATGAACCAGACAGTACATCGAGTGTCAACATTGAAGTGGTGGAATTGATTCATAATTGACAGTAATTTTTAGAAGATTTTCAGAAGAATGGTTGCTGCTCAAGATTAGTATTAATTCTCTATTAATTAATTAAGTCAAATAATTTAATTAAGAAAATAAATTATATCTGCAAAGATTAATTTATTGATTAATTGAATTAATTGATTAATTAATTCAGAATTAATATTAAGGATTTTCAGAATTGTTATTAGATTAAAATCTATTAATAATTCAGTAAGACAATTTGATTTGAAGTACTATGACAATCGGTATGACAATTGATAGTCATACCGAAAGTCTTGCTAGTTCATTCTGATTGTCTTGCTAGCTATTGGGATTGTCTTGCTAGTTCAAAAGGATAGTCTCACCGAAAGTCCTACCAGTTCAAATGGATTGTCATACCAGTTCATTTGATTGTCTTGCCGAAAGTCTTGCTGATTCAACTGGATTGTTTTGTTTACTTAAACAAAAAAAAAGCAGAAGACGTTCATGCAATAATTCAACAGAACACACAAGTCAAGAACTCAGCAAAAACAAAAGCAAATTATTTCATTTTTCATCTGCTTTATTCAAGATCAAAATTCTAGATTGTAAAGTTAAATCCAAACCACTAGAATTATTTATCTTGTTCTTGTGTAACAATCTAGCGGATTAAAATCCCTAGAACTTAATCACAAATCGCATTTAGCATTTGATCTTTTCATTGCAAAAATAGAAAAAGTTCATGTCGAATTTATTCTAGATTTGTAATAATTGATTTGAGATTAATCCCTTGTAACAGATACCGTTGTTGTAACACCTTTCAAGTTTAATAAAAGTTTTATTTAACTTGAATTTTGTTTCACCTTTTTATTCCGTATTTTATTCGATTAAACGGTATTGTTTGCATTCAACCCCCCTTCTACAAACAAATTTGGACCTAACACTTACCAATATACATATGTTCACAACAACTATACAGAGATATAACTATACAGATATTACTATACGGAGAACAAAATATATATGACATACAAGAACAAAAAAGATGCAACCATATCGAGGACGAAAAGAAAAGAAACCTAGAGAGAAGAAAATAACCCTAGGAGCACCAGACAAGCATGAACAACTAATGAAAAAAGATGTAGGTATAAATATTTGCAAGTAATATCTTTTTCACTTTTATTTTTTGATTTTCTAGTAAAAAAAATGTTATGATTTGTAAATCCATCAAAATCTTTACTCCAAGTAAAAGATTTGAGGTTCATGAATTTGTATATAAAATATGAAAAAATACTTCAAAATCCATGACTCTTGCAAATCTGTTAAAATTTGAATACATGGAGATTTTGTTTGATTTCTTAGAATCTGTATTGAATACCTACAGATATTATAAGATTTTTTTAAATCTCAAATGAATACCCATAAATTTAAAAGAATTATTTAAAATCTGATTTAAATATCTCCAGATTTTAAAAGATTATTTAAAATCTTTATTGAATACCTACTAATTTTGAAATCAATAAAATTCTTGCAGAATCTCAAATAAATACACTTCTTTAAACTATTCAAAACGATAACGATATGAAAGTTCCAAACAGTGAAACACCATCAAATTAGTCAAACCATAATATTGATTTCTGTTTCCAGTTCTAGCATTGCAGATAAGACACAATTACGCAAACCACCACGCAGGCTCATAAAATGGCGTTGGCAACAGCACTCGTTTTTCCACTACCCAGCAGCTTTGTCCCTGCACTATTATCATCATCATCATGCACCCCCAAATTTCAATTAAAATTATTATCATCATCATCATCTTCTTCTAATAAACTTAAATCTCTATTATCCTCTTCCAGATTAGGTTTTCAATTAGTGGCGTGTTTGGATTCTTCCTTTTCACCTCATACTTCTACTTCCACCTCCTCCTCCACTAGGCTTTATGTCAGCGGTCATCCTCTCTCTCTCTCTCTCTCTCTCTCTCTCTCTCTCCCCCCCTCTCTCCCTCTCCCTCTCCCTCTCTCTCTCCCCCTCTCTCTCTCGTACTGGATAATATGGAAGTTAATTTCACATTTCAGCTTTTTATTGATAGTGCTTCAAATTCGTAAATGTATACATTATGCTCTTTTAGAATTTGAATTTACTGGATAATTTGGAAGTTAATTTCACGTTAGGTTTAATTGGTTGGGTAGAATAAGATGTTGAGTAAATAATTCAAAAGAGTGAAAAACGAGGAAGTGCAAAAATTTGACTATTGAATATGTGAGATATGTTTACAAGATAGAATAATAGAATGAAGAATTCGTCCTATTATCAGTAGGATTGAGTTCTATTATTAAATTTTCGATTGTGGATATAGAAAATCATAAAGCTTCATTTGGTCGGAAGGAACGGTATGGAGAGGGAATGGAATGGAAAATTGTGAAGAATCGTTAATGTGGAAGGAAATGAGATGACTGAAAAAATGAGGGTGCAATTTTGCTATGATCAAACTTGTGAAATATATGGGTAGGAGGTAGAATCAAACATCTAAAAGAAATGAAAAGGGAGGTAGAAACAAACATATAATTTTAAATTGGTACAAGGAGTTTCTGTATTGAATTTGTGTAAATTAGATTGGAAATGGAGGAGCGACTTTAAGTTTTGAAACATTGCCCCTAAACATTATAAAATTCATTCCATATATTATTCCTGATATTTCATTTCGCTCCAGAGAGATAAGCGTTAATAGTGTTTTTCTATTTTTTTAATTTGCGGTTCACATGAAATTTTATGATGTTCCTGTTGTGTTACCAATAGTTAAATTTGTCTTTTACTTCCACAGTTGAAGCAATGGCAAATAACCCAACTAAACACTGAAGTGAAGTTCTTGATTTTTTCCTCGCAGGACTTTCATTCCGTACTACTCAAGAGGGTCTTAGGAATGCTTTCGAAAAATTTGGGAACCTTACAGAAGGTTTGGATTGGAATACTGACAATGTCCGTGTTTGTGAATTAACACATTTTAAGTTGCCTTGCTATTAATTCTTGTTGACATGTGTTATATCTGTATTTGTAGTGAATTTGGTGATGGACAAAATAGCAAATAGGCCAAGAGGCTTCGCTTTTCTGTGTTACACAACAAAGGAGGAATCTAAGAAGGCCATCGAGGGGATGCATGGGAAGGTATGCTACCATACTATGTTAGGGAGTAATGAGAAATAAGTATCAAATATACAGTGGCTATGATTTAGCAGAACTCATGAATGCTTTTGTTTGTTGATATGTGTTTTTACTGTTGGTTAACTCATGAGAGGTTTCAGACCCTGTGGATTCTTGTGGTATATAGTTCAAATGCTAGTCTCTTTATTAGTTATCCATTTGTTGGCCACAATGCATCAATGCGCGCACACATATGTATATTGTAGTGCGTGTTGGGAAAACAACAATAGTCAATAACTACTATACTAACACAATGAGGCAGTTATATAACCAATAACAAGAACAAGGCAATAGCACCAATAACGAAAACAAAACACGAAGGTCGTAAATAAAAAAAAATAATCAGCAACTGTAAAAGAAAAATAAGTAGAGAAAGAAAGTTTAGCGTAATGAAGCTTTCAATCACAGCTGAGTCACCAATCCCTCGAGAGGAAGAGGCTGTTCTTGAAGAGTTTATTGCCCTCACTTACTGTGTTCAGAGACTGCAATAACCCTCCCAGGATAAAACAACAACAGCACACCGGTTCACAGCAACTCGATGTACAAACAGCGATCAGACCTCAGTCGCCAAAACCTATGCTAATCTGTATAATTTTGGAGGAGAGAAAAAGAGGAAGATGATAACTAGGGTTTTATGTATGTATATTCCAACGTATATATTCCAAAACGTTTTGTTCAGTATAAATATTACATCCCAAAACATAACTGAATATGTTATATTAATTAAATAAATATTCTGACTTAAATGCATTTAATGAATACTTTCAGAATCAGAAACAGCCCATCCCCGGTGGATAATGCTTAGTACACCGATGGATAATCCATATATTGTACACTGATGGATAATGCTCACTTAGTATCCCGACGGATAATGTACACTTTGTACCCCGGTGGATAATGCACACTTTGTACCCCGGTGGATAATGCACACTTTGTACCCGACAGATAATGTACACTTTGTACCCCGACGGATAATGTACACTTTGTACCCCGACGGATAATGTACACTTTGTACCCCGACGGATAATCAGTTCAGTGCATTTTGTACCCCGGTGGATAATCAATTCAGTGCATTTTGTACCCCGGTGGATAATGCACACTTTGTACCCCGATGGATAATCAGTTCAATGCATTACTCCAAATCCTAATATTCAGATTCAATATTCATATTAAAATAATATAATAAGTCAGTAAATATTATAATTAAACATTAAGTAAACTTCCTAGCTTACTTAATCAATGTGGGACAAACCCACACAACCCTTTTCAAGCTAGTATCTTCAACTCAATTTCTTTATAAATTACACTAAGAAAATGACTTAGATCCAAACAAGAAAGTTTAAGTCCTCATTAAAAGGAACAACCTCCAACAATTAGATTTAGGAAATTACATTAAGAACATGTCTAAAACATGCCTCAAACTTTCCATTTTCTAACAATCCCCCACAAATCCATACAGAGATGCATATCAGATTTTATCATGACTTGCTTTTCAGAGTCGGTACCCTCCCGGGTTTGAACCCTCCTAAGTCCTCTACTTCGATGGCTACCGGATATAGATGGAATATTTCACCTTGAATCTTTATCCGTGAAGTGTAACCACACTCCATAGACGACGACAAGTCAAAGACTATGGTCAGATCTACGGCTCTGAGACATTATGGTAGTGTCTCGATCCTGTTCATCGAATGCTTCGAGGAATAACCCTTTCCTCTAATTGCGACCTCACAATAACATTCGCTTAGCTGGGCATCTCCAAAGATGTACTGCTTACATCTCGTCTTACGACTTAACCCCATTCAGAGTAATAAAACTCTTGCTATACTTGCAGTTTCAGCACCTTTTGAGGTTTCCAGGGAATAGACTCAGATATATAAGTATCAGTTTATATAAAGTAAAGGTACTACTGATTCATCCTTACAACTTGTTATTACCACATTGAATACACTTCGAGGGATCTCCTCTCAGGTGTATTGGGTTCCCGCTGTAGATGAACCATGGGTTATCAGTCCCATCCCCAACCTCGACTTAAGGACCACAGCATGCGCAAACCCCTTAGTCAAAGGATCAGCTATATTATCCTGAGTTCCTATGAACTCTATAGCAATAATCCTATCAGACACAAGACCCCTTATAGACTTAAGCCTAACTTGGATGTGTCTCTTTGTTTTAGCATTATACTTAACACTTCTGACTTTGTCGATAGTTGTACGGCTATCACAATGAACAAAAATGGCAGGAAGCGGCTTGCTTACTACAGGTAACATACTCATGAGTCCATGTAACCATTCAGCCTCCGTCCCCGTGGCATCAAGTGTACACAACTCAGCCTCAAAAGTAGACCGAGTAATCAAAGTCTGTCTAGAAGACTTCCAGGACACTGCTCCACCCGCAAGGGTAAACAGATATCCAGTTACTCCATTGGAACCAGAATTTTTAGCTATCCAACTTGCATCACTGTACCCCTCGAGTACCCCCGGAAATCTCCGGTAATGCAAGCCAACAGAAATTGTTGCCTTGAGATATCTAAGAACTCTATCTAGTGCCTCCCAATGAGTCTTGTTCGGACAGCTTGTATATCTAGCTAACTTAGACACAGAATAAGAAATATCTGGTCTAGTCACATTAGCAAGATATTGCAAACTCCCAATAATCTGAGAATACCTTAACTGAGACACAGGAATACCTGAACTATTCTTGATAAGACCAACTTTAGCATTGAATGGAGTACTAGCGATTCTACAATTTGAATAACCATACTTCTCAAGTATAGATTTCTCTATATAATGAGACTGTGACAAGGTTATTCCATCGGTTGACCGAGTCAACTTGATCCCAAGAATCACACTAGCTTCACCCATATCCTTCATCTCAAAATGCCTTTTTAAGAAACTCTTTGTCTCCCTAATAATCTCAATATTGGTTCCAACCAACAAAATATCATCCACATATAGGCACACAATCACACATTCATTTCCTCTAACCTTATAGTAGACGCACTTGTCACTTTCATTAACTAAAAACTCAAAGCTTAAAACAGTTTCATCAAACTTCTTGTGCCAGTCTATAGGAGCTTGTTTTAGGCCATAAATAGATTTGACTAACTTACATACTTTCCTCTCGTTACCAGAAGCAACAAATCCCTCATGCTGTTCCATATAAATCTCTTCTTCAAGGTCACCATGAAGAAAAGCTGTCTTTACATCCATCTGATGGATGATAAGACCATGTACGGAAGCCAATGCAATAAACAATCTGATTATTGTCATTCTAGCAACAGGAGAGTATGTATCAAAATAGTCAATTCCTTCTCTTTGCCTAAAGCCCTTAGCAACTAGCCTAGCCTTGTACTTATCTATTGAACCATCAGGGTTTAACTTCCTCTTGAAAATCCACTTACATCCTATAGTAGAACACCCAGGAGGGAGATCGACTAACTCCCATGTTCCGTTAGAAACAATGGAGTCCATCTCACTCTTCACAGCGCCTTTCCAGTGCCTTGACTCCGAAGAATCCATGGCCTGACGGAAAGTTAAAGGTTCGTCCTCAACATTGCAAGTGATGTAATCACTTCCAAAGTCCTTGACTAGCATTGCACGCTTACTCCTTCTAGGTTCCTCTACTTCGTTAGGAGTAGAGCTACTACCAGGATCCGCCCCCACATTCATCATCCTTTCCACATGATCGGGAATGGAACTCGATGTGCGAGTGGGATCATCATCAAAAGTACCTTGTGGTATACCAGTCTTCATAGGGAACACATCCTCAAAAAATGTTGCATCACGAAACTCACCTATCGTATTCGCCACAATACCATCTATGTCAGATTTTAAAATCAAAAATCTCATAGCAATTGTGGTTTCAAGATAGCCCAAAAAGACACAATCAACAGTTTTCGGTCCTAGTTTTCGGTCCTAGTTTCTTTCTCTTGTGTTCAGGGACAAACACCTTGGCAAGACACCCCCACACATGAAGATAACTCAAACTAGTTTTACGCTTTCTCCATAATTCATAAGGAGTCTTATCCATGTGTTTCAGAGGGACTCTGTTCAGAATATGGCAAGCCGTATTCAGAGCCTCTCCCCACATGTACTTAGGCAACCCCGAATTAATCAGCATACTGTTAATCATATTTTTAAAAGTTCTGTTCTTTCGCTCTGCCACCCCATTAGACTCAGGTGTGTATGGAGGAGTCACCTCATGAACTATACCATTGCTTGCACAAAATTCATTAAATGAGGTACTCGTATACTCACCACCTCTATCCGACCTCAACCTTTTAAGTACTTTGCCAGTTTGTGTTTCAGCTTCATTTTTAAACATAATGAATTTATCTAGTGCTTCATCTTTATGTTTAAGCAAATAAACATAACAATATCTACTACAATCATCTATAAAGGTAATGAAATATCTACAATGATCCTTAGTCAACACACCACCAAATTCACATATGTCTGTGTGTACTAAATCTAACAAGTCAGAATCCCTAACAACATTATGAAATGGTTTCCTTGTTAATTTAGCTATCACACATACTTGACATTTAGTTTTCTTATCTATGGCATGCTTTGGAATCAACTCTAAATTCATCATATTCTTTAGAGCACCAAAATTTAAATGACCAAGTCGTAAGTGCCACAAATCAGATGATTCTACACAATTAACAGAATGTGCAACACTATCATTAATAAAACTGCCCAAAACAGGCTCCACATTTATTAAAAATAAACGTTCAGACAAGTAACCCTTGCCATAAAAAGTACCAGTATGTGTAATAACTACTTTATTACATTTGAGAGAAAGTTCAAAGCCATTTTTAACTAAACTGCTTCCACTAATAATGTTTCTACGAATAGAGGGAACATGATGCACTCTAGTGAGAGATAGAATCTGCCCAGAAGCAAACTTCAAGTCCATGTTTCCTATTCCAAGCACTTGAGCAGCACTAGCATTCCCCATCGTCACTGTCACTCCATGAGTCTGTTGATAAGATACAAACAGAGTAATATCAGCACAAATATGCACATTAGCTTCAGTATCAATCAATTATTCATTAGACAGATAAGTGGAAAGTAGTTCAGGGTTGTAGTTAACATACCCGTCATTGGCGTCAGAGGCAACAACCTCACCAACAACCATGTTAGCCACATGCCCACTAGTGGTTGCAAGTCCAAGCACAGTGTTTGCTTGAGCTACCACTCCAGCTTTCTTTGCTTTCTTCACAGGACAGTCTTTACTCCAATGATCAGCCTGTCCACAAGACCAACAAGGTTTGTTTGCCTTTGGTTTCTTAGCCTTGTTCTTGTCATTTTTCGGTTTAGTGTTATCCTTCTTACTGACAGATTTCCTTTTATGCCCAACAGTCACTACGTTCACCTTCAAACTACTCCCATGTTCAACAGGCATCACATGTCCTTGTTTGGACTTGTGCTGTTCCTGCACAGAGATGTCCAACATAAGGTTTGTCCATGTGATCTCTCTTTTCTATCTTTTCAGGGAGAGAGCAAACTCCTCCCAAGACTTAGGGAGCTTTTCCATCACAGCCATCACCTTTAACTTCTCAGGTAAGTCCATTCCAGACTCACCCAAAGCATGCACCAACATCTCAAACTCATGTACTTGCTCAGTCATGGATTTGGTATCCACCAGCTTGTAATCAAGAAACCTCGCCACAGAATACTTCTCAAGACCTTGAGAATCAGTATTATGGGTTTGGTCCAGCTTCTCCCACAACTGCTTAGCACTATAAGCATCCGATGAATAAACATCAAACAGAGTGTTCGCTAAAGCAGCCAGAATGGCAGCCCTAGCCACCCCATCCTTCTCAGGCCATAGCGCATAAACAGTCATAGTTTCAGGCTTTTCTTGATCCACAACAGGAGGATCATACTGTACCACCGACCATAGACCCTTAACAGTTAACCAGAGCTTCATCTTTTTCTGCCAGCGAGAAAAAGAAGCCCCCCACTGAATTTATCAGGCATGCCCGATAAATCAATAGGTTGTGGAAATCTGTACGTGGTCCAATCTATGGTGGACGCAGTAACTCCAGAACCAGAACCAACAACAACAGGAGTCTCACCAACAGGAGTATCAGTTTCGTTAACCATCTCGTTAAATAGCTATATAACAAACTAAACCCTTCAAGATTGTTGGGAAAACAACAATAGTCAATAACTATTATACTAACACAATGAGGCAGTTATATAACCAATAACAAGAACAAGGTAATAGCACCAATAACGAAAACAAAACACGAAGGTCGTAAATAAAAAAAAATAATCAGCAACTGTAAAAGAAAAATAAGTAGAGAAAGAAAGCTTAGCGTAATGAAGCTTTCAATCACAGCTGAGTCACCAATCCCTCGAGAGAAAGAGGCTGTTCTTGAAGAGTTTATTGCCCTCACTTACTGTGTTCAGAGACTGCAATAACCCTCCCAGGATAAAACAGCAACAGCATACCGGTTCACAGCAACTCGATGTACAAACAGCGATCAGACCTCAGTCGCCAAAACCTATGCTAATCTGTATAATTTTGGAGAGAAAAAGAGGAAGATGATAGCTAGGGTTTTACGTATGTATATTCCAACGTATATATTCCAAAACGTTTTGTTCAGTATAAATATTACATCCCAAAACATAACTGAATATGTTATATTAATTAAATAAATATTCTGACTTAAATGCATTTAATGAATACTTTCAGAATCAGAAACAGCCCATCCCCGGTGGATAATGCTTAGTATACCGATGGATAATCCATACATTGTACACCGATGGATAATGCTCACTTAGTATCCCGACAGATAATGTACACTTTGTACCCCGGTGAATAATGCACACTTTGTACCCCGACAGATAATATACACTTTGTACCCCGACGGATAATGTACACTTTGTACCCCGACGGATAATCAGTTTAGTGCATTTTGTACTCTGGTGGATAATCAATTCAGTGCATTTTGTACCCCGGTGGATAATGCACACTTTGTACCCCGGTGGATAATCAGTTCAGTGCATTACTCCAAATCTTGATATTCAGATTCAATATTCATATTAAAATAATATAATAAGTCAGTAAATATTATAATCAAACATTAAGTAAACTTCCTAGCTTACTTAATCAATGTGGGACGAACCCACACAACCCTTTTCAAGCTACTATCTTGAACTCACTTTCTTTATGGATTACACTAAGAAAATGGCTTAGATCCAAACAAGAAAGTTTAAGTCCTCATTACAAGGAACAACCTCCAACAATTAGATTTAGGAAATTACATTAAGAACATGTCTAAAACATGCCTCAAACTTTCCATTTTCTAACAGTGCGTAGTATCCAACTGCTGTTGTATTGTACGATATGAATGGCATGTCATAAACATTTACGATACTGAACCATGTCACGGAGTATTCCTGTACAGTTTAGTAAGAATTGAAGTTGGAAAATGCTTCTTAACTGATTATAAGCTTTGATGAATCATCCTATATAGTTAAATAGCAAAATATGTGCTTTAAGTCGTAAAAAGTTTCACCTATTCTCTCCCCCTAAACTTCACTTTTTTTTTACCATTTATCTTCCTTGTTCCTTTTTAAATATACTAGCTTTGTACCCGTGCGATGCACGGGATAATTATAATTTTTTTTGTATATAATTTTTTTGAATATTTATTATTTATTTAACTAATTTTTAATAAAATAATTTTATTCCCTAGATAAATTTTATGTTCTTCATTAATAATGTATTTTTCTAAAAAATTGTATTTTTTGTACTTATATATTTAATTATTATTGTAGCATTATATGTGACATTGATAATCTAACTATAACATATATGTTATAATTTATTTTATTATTTGAATTTTTTCATATTATAAATTTGTAAATATAATATTTTAATCATATCATATAATATGTTTACGTAATTATTTTTTTATTTTTATATATGTTTTTCTTAATCTTGTGGAGTTTGACCAAAAATTAGAAAGTTTGGATTTGCCTCTTGTGATGTTTATAATAATATTTATAATTTTTTGGTTCTAATAATGATTTTCAAAAAAAAAATACTTTACACTTAATTGTCACGGTACTTTTAAATACTCCCTCCGTCCCAATTTATCTGTTTTGTTTGACTTTTTACGGTCAAATTGACTCAATTTTGACTAAAAAGTTCATATAGTATATAATTGAAAATATGTATAAAAATTATATCACTAGAAAGTACATTTAATATACTTTAATATGCAATTTTCAGGTTTTTAAAATAATTAAATAATGAGTTTTTATTTACGGTCAAAATTGAGTCAATTTGACGATAAAAAGTCAAACAAGACAGATAATTTGGGACGGAGGGAGTATATTTTATTAGATTCATATTTCAATTTTGAATTTTAATAAAAAAATTATTATTATTATATTTCTTCCTAATTTTTATGTTTTATATGATTTATGTGTTCAAAATTTTTTAAAAGACAAACTGTAATTTCCGTTGAATTTTGTAAGATACATCTGCTCTAAATGTTTTAAAAGACAAACGGTATTTTTCCTTGTTACACAACAAAACAAATCACATGTAATAGTTATACCCAAATATAATTTAAATTTGTTTCTAATTTTATAAAATAAAAATTATCAGTTCATAAATATTTTAAATCAAATTATTTCTTTAATTACATAAATAATATAATACTTTTAATATTATTTTATATCACTTAAGAAAATATAATTGTAGCTCACATAATATGTTTATGTAGTTATTTTTATTTTATTTATATATTTTCTTTTCTTAATATTGTGGAGCTTGTTCAAAAATTTTGTATCTTGCCAATATTTCATCATTTTTCGGTTCTAGTACACATTTTGAAATAAAAACCTTACCTTTTTTTGTGATAGTACTTTTGAATTTATTTTATTTGTCTGGTTTTCAATTTTAAATTATAATAATGTTTTATGATTATTATTATATTTCTTCCTGGTTTTTATGTGTTATAAATGTGTAATTATAGTTTAATTTCTTAATTAATTATCTATTTATAAAGATTATTAAGTATTTTAATGGAATATTACAATAGTTGAAATGCATATAGTAATAATATATTTTATTGGATTTTTATTTCAAATTTAATTTATAATATTTTTATTATTATTATTATTATTATCATTATTATTATTATTATTATTATTATTATTATACCTACACTTTCACCCGTGCAACCCCACCTTATTTATTTCTATTCTATTAATGATTTTGAAAAAAAATACTGTACATTTAATTTTCATGGTCCTCTAAATGTATTTCATTATATTTTTATTTCAATTTTAAATTGTAATAATGTATCATTATTATTATATTTCAAACTTACTCATTCCAATTTTTTTTTTAAGAAAATGATACTAATTTAACCCGATTATAAATGATTTGTTAATTGTTACTTATATTTATTTTTATTAAAATAATTATTGTTTGTATTATATATAATATAATACTTTTAATATTTTTTATATCAATTAAGAATATATTATTATAGTTCAATTTCTTAATTATAAATGTTTATTATATAGATTATTAGATATTATAGTAGAATAATAGGATATCCTTAGTACCTATACCTTAGCACTTGCAATCTTGCAATCCACCTATGTGACATGTAACCTTACCACCAAAACTCCCTTACTCTAATTATATATAGGATATAATTCTAATTATATATAGGATATAATGTCTGGTTTTATGAGGCATTGAATTCTAATATAACATGTAAACTGCTAACATGCTAATTATCTTTTTCCCCCAGTTTCTGGATGGCAGAGTTATATTTGTTGAAGTTGCGAAACCTAGATCAGAGCTTCGTAAAAGCCAAAATCAGAAATCAAGAACATATGAGTGAGCTGAATAATTTTTATCTCGTTACCCAGCTATTGTGCTTCATCCTGTCTGATCATCAGAATTAACATTGTGGTCATCTCAAATCCTCTTTGTTTCCAAGTGCAAGAGTTCAAATGCAATATCATTGATCTGCGCACCTCTGTTTCTCCATCACTGTATTTGTATGCATAAACAGTATATAGATGTACTATAATATGTTGATGTTCAACGTGATTAATTAATTTATCATTTCACTTGTGATATAGGATTTAATAATTTTTTGAATGTCAACTTTTGAACATGTGATTCCCTTCACCATTTAACGGGTACATCTTTCTTCACTAGGTAAGATGCAATTTAATGTATATGTTTGGTTTGGTTTTTCCTCCTTTTGTACTTGATTACATGTTTCTCAAATTGAATGTGACTTATCTAGTTCTTGTTCACCGGGACCCGAAACTTGAAAGGCTTGCTTTATACTTATACCGGAGTATGGTTCCAGTGCAAGAGACTGCTTCACAATATTTGCAATCTGAGCCCTGATAAAATGCAATGTTGACTGATGGACAGAATGCTATCACTTTTGCGAAATATGGGTGTTTTGGTTTGGATTGGTTTTTGTGTGTTGTAAATGATGTAATTTTTGTTTCTTTTACTCCTTACTCCCGAGTTCCCGAGTTTTAATTAGGAAGGGTAACAAGTGGTGAGTGAGTAAAATAGTTTCATTTGAGTTCCTGAGTTTTAATTAGGAAGGGTAACAAGTGGTGAGTGAGTAAAGTAGTTTCATTTGCATTTGAGTTCCTGAGTTTTAATTAGGAAGGGTAACAAGTGGTGAGTGAGTAAAGTAGTTTCATTTGTATTCATAATTATGCTCCTTAATTTTTAAAAGGAGCGAAATCAAGTGGTAATGAATATAAATTTAACAAACTTTCGCCTCCAAAATTTTCACTACAAAAATATTTTAAAAATATTTTACTTTTTTATAACTTATTTACTTTTCTTTAAAAAACTAGGAAGAGAGGCCTTAATCTGGGATTGGTTTTTGATTGTTGTGCATGGTACTCCTATCATTTAAGTGCATTAAGTAGTAGATGGGCCTGTTTGGCAAATCCTATAAGCCAGCTTATTAGCTTATAAGTCCGCAACAGCTTATTTACGAGTGTTTGTCGGCCCAACTTATAAGTTGAATTTACAACTTATAAAATATAACTTATAAGTTGATAAGTTGAATGTTAGTAACGACATATTTTTTCTGAACTTATTTTTTATTTTTTTTCAATTTTTTGTTTTAAAATATAAGAATTAAGATAATTATATTTAAAAATTATTTATTTTAGTTCATTTAAAAAAAAATTCTGACTTATAAGTTAAATTATCCAAATATTTATATAACTTGTAAGTATTTATCAATTTATTACTTATCAATGACTTATTCCATTTAAGTGATAAGTTATTTATTTTAAAATTTACCAAATAATCAAGGTACAAATTTGAGCAAGTCCAAATGACCCGGACACCGATGCAAGAAATAAATCCAGAAATTCAAAAGGATGTCAAAATTAAACTATAGTAACCCAATCCCAAGCGACTAAAGATCCATTCATTTGGCTAAAGGATTATGTATTAAGATTAAAAGCGATGTTAATGTTCATGACTACCTCTTTCTATAAAAAAATGCCCAAAATATATTCTTCAAGTTCCCAAAATATTCACATGCTGGAAACTGTCCATTTTACCGACTGAATGTGCATTTGTATCATACGTATCCTATTTTTTTGAAAATATATAAAGGATACGCATGTCACTATAGCAGTGGATACGCATGTCTACATGCGTATCCGACATGCGTATCCTTTATAATTTTTTTTTTTAAAAAGGGTACGCATAATATAAACGTGCATTCAGTGGGTTGGGCAGTTTTCCCACATGTAGGTATTTCGGGTACCAAACCCCCAAATGGTGGGTATTTTAATTTTTTATCCTCTTACTATTTCTAACTAGCTTTGTATTCGTGTGAGGTGATTATCATTTTTTTATATAATTTATTTAAATATTTTTTTTAATATAATAATTTTACTCCTAAAATAAATTTTATGCTTTTCATAAATAATATATTTTTTAAAAAATTATACTTTTATACTAATATATTTAGTTATTATTGTATTTTTATATTTGATCTTGATAGTCTAAATATAACGTATGTGTTATAATTTATTTTATTTCTTGGTTATCTAATTTTTTTCACATTATATATTTATAAGGAGAATATTTTAATCATACAACATAGTATATTTATATATTATCAAAGATTGAAAAGTTATTTGGAATTTCACCTTACTAATCAATTATCAAAGTACTTTTCAATATATTATATTATATTTGTATTTCAAGTTTAAATTGTAATAATTTTTTTTATTATTATATTTTTTCCTAGTTTTATATTTTATAGGATGCATGTACTATAAATTTTTTAAAAGACAAACCTTAATTTATTATTTTACAAAATGAAACAAAACATATGTAATATTTTATACCTAAATTTAATCTAAATGTGTTTCTCATTTTATAAAATAAAAATTGAAATTATCTATTCAAAAATATTTTAAATCAAACTTACTCATTCCAAATTTTTTAAAGAAAATGATACTACTTTAACCCGATTAATAAATTTGTTGACTGTGACTTATATTTATTTTTATTAATATAATTGTTGCTTGTATTATATATATAACACTTTTAATATTATTTTATATTATTTAAGAATATATAATTATAGTTCAATTTCTTAATTAATTACATATTATATTTGTTATACAAATGATTAAATATTATAATATAATAATAAAATAAATAAAATAAATATATCTATAATGTATTTTATTAGACCTATGTTTTAATTTCTAATTATAATAGATTTATTATTATATATATATTCCTTGTTTTTATGTTTTAGAAGATTCATGTGCTCTAAATTTTTTAAGAGACAAATCGCAATTTTCTCTTTTTACAAAATGAAACAAAATAATGTAATATTTATACCTAAATATATTCTAAATAATTTCATTATTTTATAAGATATAAATGAAAATTATATATTCAAAAATAATTTTTAATTAAATTTACCCACTCCAATATTTTGAATAAAAATTATATAACTTTAAATCGATTATAAATGATTTTTTAAATGTTTATTATATTTATTTTTATTAAGATAATTGTTGATTATATTATATATATAATATTATACTTTTAATATTATTTTATATCAATTAAGAATAAATAATTATAGTTCAATTTTTTAATTAATTGTTTATCATATTTTTTTTATCGTAGATAACCCGCAACCGCTACCCTTTGAGTCTGCACTGCGTAAACCCTATAAACTCCTGTAAATCACGTGAACCAAGTAAACCACATTTAAGCGACATACTGTGACTCAGGAGGCCTACAAACTTTGCACGTGAACTAAGGTAAATCGCATTTAAGTGACATGCTCTGACTCAGGAGGCGTAATCATCGAACAGGTGATTAAGAGTATAGTTATCCCTCTGTAACTAACTGAGTCAACCCTTGCGGGCGTCTATTATGTTTGTTATATATAGCAGAATAATAAAATAAATGAAATAAATATATTATTATTATACTTTAACATGACCAAACTGTACTATCAAAACCCGTTACTCAATTATATATAATAATAGTCTAAAACCCGTGCGATGCACGGTTGTTTTAAAAAATATTATTTTATAATTTCTTTTATAATATTTTATTAAAAAAATAAATATGTATGAATAAGTATATCTGGATATATTTCTTTATTATATTATAATATCTAGTTTCGATATATGTTAGGCGGTATTTATAAATCAAACTAATTATTGTTTTAGTTTAAGACCAATTATATTAACTAATTCAAAACAATTATTTTCAGCTTTGATTAAATTTGTTTAAGCTGGAATATATATTATAATTTTTTTAACCCGAAAAAGAATAAATTATTTAGCTTTAGTTGATCTAATTTTTTTTTATTTTAATTTAATTTTATCGTTGAATAATTGTATAAATCATTTTTAGCCCTGGTGAATAGTATTTAAGGTTTTGTTTTATTCTAACACTATCCACAACAGGTAATTATATAAGTCTGTTAGCAACCAAATCTAAATAATTATATTTAGTTTATTTTGAATTTAAATAAGCCAAGTTTGAATATTATTTTCCTTTATTCCGGAAAAGTAGTATATTATTTTAGTCGTGTTTTAATCCAATGCAACAAATTCAGTTAATTATATTTGTTATTGTAGCCCGGATCAATGACATGATTTCATATCAATGGTTTAAATTTTTAAGTTTGTATGAATAATTTATATTATTTTCTTTTATCACATGTCAAATTATTTTCTAATTTGAATGTTTTAGTCGGTTCAATAATATAATATTTTTGACCAAGGTGATAATATGTATTATTTTGTTTATGTCCGTTTTCGTTATAAATAATATCATCATCAAATCGATTAGTTACAATCTTGTAACAACGTTTGGATCGATATGTTTATAATAATATGATCAACGTATGTTGAATCGATGTATTTTATGTCTCGTATATTTTATATAACATAGCTAGATTGTAATGATAAGTGAAGTTGATTTTAATGTCAATTAATATTAAAATAATTAAGTAAAAATAATTAAATAAAGTGCTTTACTTAGAAGATAATTGAATTATTTACTAATTAAGTAAATATTAAATTATAAGATAAGATAATTAAGTATATTAACAAAGAAATATTGTTAGGTCACACACACTGTAGAGGGGGTGAATACAGTGTATAGCACAATCAAATCGAATTCTAATAACACAAGTAACAGAAAACAGACTTTATTCAAAGCAATAAACTCTATTACAGTATGGAACCGTCCTCTTTCAGTGATGAACAAATATCACGAGAGCTGCTAGGGTTACAATGCATAATATTCTCGATAATGATAACACTTATAGTGTAAACCCTATGTCTGTGTTTATATACTACACAGTTACAAGATAATCGCTAATTGATATGGAATATAATTCTTCTTCCTAAAATATATCAATCAGATATCTTTTCTTTCAAGTATTCTATTCTTCATATAATTCCTTCTTCATGCATATCTCTTCTTACGTTTGTCTCGATCTTCTCTTCCTTTAATCAGCCGCCTTCCTTATATGAACGTTTTCTTTAAGTCCTGATATTATCTTCTGATAAATATCTCCTGAACCTTAAGTACTGATGACTTAAGTTCCGACTTCAGTATAAGTGCTGATTTCAGTTAAGTACTGATTTGTCCTGTTTAAGTAAGATCTGAAAACTAAATATAAATCATATTAGTCATGACATTATCAAATATATCTAACAATCTCCCCCAACTTGTGAATTTCCATAATATACAAGTTTAACAGATATTTGATGATGTCAAAAATATTAAGTACAAATGCATGCGAATTTGACTAGATAACTACAACTTACAGTCCTTAAAGCTTTACCAACTTTAACTTCTGATAACAACTTCAGTCTGTACAGATATTAGAATTTGAGTAGTTGTAGATCTTGACTTGGCTTCACCTTCTGATCTCTCTGATGTCAGGAGTTGTTCTGAGATAATTCTTTAACAAACATCTCTCAACATATCTGAGTTCATCAATCATCCTCCTTTTAGCATCTTTAAGCTCTGCAGAATCTTCACCAGTTTGAAAAATAGCAGCCCTGAGATCATTAATTCTAGCTTTTCTTATGTCCTGATCCAGTCTGATCAAATATGCCTTGTCAGACTCAAGATTGAATTCTACAGCCTTGTAACCCAGAAAGGTAGTTATAATCTTAGCAGAGTTAGGCTTCATCTCAACAATATCACCCTTGTGATCTCTGTACTTTGGAAGATATGTGCTGTCAGATTTTACAGAATAAATCCTTTTCTGTCTCTGAATTTGAGTCTTCAAATAGTTTGCAGCACTTTCTGTTATTCTGTCATTCACTTGAAGTAAAAATAAAACATGTTCCAATTCTTCAAAATACTTCAGTGGAATAGCATTTTCCCTTATATGGTAAACCCTACCATGTGTCTTGAAGTACAACAAGATGTGTTCTTTCAAGTAGGTATGGTAAACCATCTGTACAGATTCTAGTTGATTCAATCTTTCAGGAGTTGCTCCAATACCTGGTTCACTTAAGGAAGTTGGATCATTGGTTGTGTTCTGTACTCTTCTTTCATCAGCACTACCCAATCCAGATTTATCTCTTGCTTCCTTTCCATTAACCACTCTTGCTTCAAAACCACTTGATGCAGTCTTCAAAGGTTGAGTCTGTTTGGCTTTGGTGAATCCTGGTAGGAGTATCTTTGAAGGTTTAACATGAGCAATGTCAGAGGTTTCCTTTTCCTTATCTTCTGATATCAAGTCAACTTGAGCTATGTCAGAGGTTACTTGCTTCTTTGTAATATCAGAACTAAATATCTCTTGATTCTGAACAACTTGAGCCATGTCAGAGGTTGTCTTAGAAATCTTCCTTGAAGTCAGAGTAATATCAGCATCTTCAACAGTAATTTCTTCATCCACAGGAGGCACATAAACCTTTATAGGTTCACCAACTTTTTCTTTTCCTTTGGACCTTGGATCTATCTGCAATTGTGATTTAGCCTTGGTTGTCTCAACATTTGTCCTTTCTCTTATCACAATGCCTTTGGCCTTAGGAAGTTTCTTTTTACCAACAGAAGCTTCAGATTTAGAATTGACTTTTTCTGACTTAAGTCTAGCTTCTTCTTCCATCAGACTCTCAAAGTCCATTCCTGGATTTTCCTTCAGAAATAACTGTCTTGATATTTCTTCATCAAGATCCAAAAGTTCATCAGAACTTATTCTTTTACCAGTATCAGAAGTAATTCTTTTTCTAGTATCAGAACTTGTTCAATGACTTGTAGCTTCAGCTCTTCTTGATGAGAAACCACTACCTTGACCATGACCTCCACCCATTCCAGAGTTTCCCTGGTCATCTTTTTCATCATCCTTCCCCTTCAGTGTCTTAACAGTTTTGCATTTGGACTTAATTACTTTCTCCCTCTTTTTGGCATCAGCAGGTAAGAGAAAAGAGACAAGCAATTTCATTGAGGATTGGATTTCATTGAGTTGAGATTGCTGAGAAGCTTGATTTTTTAAAATTTCATCAATCTGAGACTGTTGCTTCTCTTGGGTCTTTTCAATGTAAGCAACTCTGTCAAAGGTAGGTTTGAAAAAGTTTTTCTTGTCCAGCTTAACAAGTGTATCTTGATTCTTGCTGCATTAAGAGTTCTTGAACCCTGTTCAACTTGTCCTGAGTAACAGACTGTTGACCTTGAAGATGCCTTGTGGTAAGTGCAGTAACTCTTAGCTGTGTCTTGAAACCTTCATTAACTAAGAACTCATCAGCTTTTGCAAGATGCTCATCAAGAATCTTTTCAGATGGAACAAAAGCAACTGTGTTTCATTCCTTAGTCCACTCCTGTCCTCTAGGAGTTTCACTCCAAGATACTGGTGCTTCTCCTCGAACAAACTTCTTGACTAGTTCAGATTTAGGAACAGTCTGTTGAGGTGCATGTCCTGAAGGACCAGCTTCATCAGCATCGGCATTTATAGCAGCATCACCAGTATCATCAGCATTTGCAGCATCAGAACTTACAGAATCAGCATCTTCTGATAAAAGAACAGTATGAGAAGCTATTGGGGTATCAACATCATCCTCTAAGTGCTGATCTACTTCCAAGTTCTGATCAACATCCATAGTCTAATGCTCACCTATATTCTGATAATCAGTATCTAGATGCAGAGAAGGTGTTGTAGACAATTCTGGAGTTTCATTAGCATCAGTAAGTTGTGTTGTTGATGGATTAATTTGAGCTGTTGGAGCTTCTAAGTAGAGAACCTCAGGCACAACCAGGTTGTGAATATCAATTTTAGCACTTGTGACTGGGTCTGCAGTAGATACTGGTTCATGAATAGGAGACACAGGTGGTGTAGTTGCTTTATCTGTAGCAGCTTCCTGAGTTGGTGACAATGAAGGTGTAGAAGCAGTAGCTGTAGAAATTTCTGGCTCTTTTGAGATCAGAGATTCCTGATCTCCTTCCGTAGCTGCTTCATCCTCATCCTCTGAAACTGGCCCGTGAGCTCTCTGTTTCTTATATCTCTTTGAAGATGGAGATTCTTTGGGAGTTTCAGCATGAGATATTCTTCTAAGTCTTTTGAGAAGCTTAAATCCCCCAATACCAGTATCCTTCTGAGAAGAGACCTTCTCAGCTTCTTTCATGACAGGTTTTGATACAGGAACCTATTCCTCACTGTCTGATTCATCTCTCAGAACAATCTTCCTTCTCTTCTGTGGTGTTTGAGGTACAGTCTTTATCCTCTTGGGCTTGGAAGATGAAGGCTTCATAGTATGTGCTGATGATGATGATGGTTGAGGTATCTGTGAAGTTTTGAGATGTGTTCTGATAGAAGGTTGAGTAGAGTGAGGTGTATGTGTGGTATGTTCTGATGGTTGTTGAGTTGTCTGGGTTGTGGTGGTGGGTTGTACATCAGGGTAAACAGATCTGTAGGTTAGAGGATCAGCATTTACCAAGTCATTAAAAGCATGTTTTGCAAGTTTAAAATGTGGAAATAAAGAACTGGATGGTTGGGGTTCATTATCACAACAAAAGGTATATATAAGCTGACAGAATCTAGCAAAGTAAACTACATTTCTATCCTCTGTCATCCTATCCCCAATAAAGCCTAGCACAGCACTTGCAAAATCAAAATGAGTTTGGTGAATAATAGCATACCCGATGTGCTGACTCATGATTGGAATGGCATCAAAGTTGGAACACTTATTCCCGAAGGCTTTAGTGATGCAGTCGAAGAAAAAGCTCCATTCCTTTCTGATATGTGCTCTTTTCAACTGTCCAAGCTTGGCCAAACTCTTCTCATACCCCAAATTGGCCATGAGCTGCTGTAGAACTGGTTCCTCTGCTGTTGAGAAAATGCAGCCTTATGGTAAATGTAGAGCTTTGCGAACTGCTCCAGGAGTTACCACATGCTCAACATCATTTACTTCGAAAATAATACTGGGAGTACCAGTAGCACCACCATTGTCAAAATGCCCAGTCCGCCAAAGCGTCAAAACTTGTTGGTTGGAAATGACTTGAGGCTGGGTCAATGCATACCCAATTTCACTGTGTGCTAGAAGATCTTGCATAAAGTGCAACTCAGATGGAGCTTCATCATGATTTAAGATTGCAGCATAGTTGTTGGGAACGAACTTAGCTCCATCTATGATCAAATCCTTAGGTGCCATGAGAAAAATTGAGAATTAAGGTTGCCTGTAAGGTGTTTGATAAAATGTCTGTATGAAAAACAACGTCAGGAGATGAGAGAGAAATAGATGAGATTGAGAGCTTGAGAGTTTGAGAGAAAATGAGAGTAAATGAGAGATGTACTGACTGGAGTGAAGTGTTGGTTTATATAGGCAATAGAATGCCAGGAGATGCAATGAAAATTTAATGCTGACAGGTAGAAATAATTCTACCTCGTCTCCCTAGACTGAGGAGAATAAAACAACCATTGGAAGTGTAAAACAGGGTTTAATGCGCACAAGAAACAAGTAAATATTATTGTGCATGAACGTGTTCCATTAACCCTAATTGTATTGACTGTTAATATTCCACCCAAACATATTTTGATTTAAAATAAGACTGTTTAAGATTTTAACTACAAATAAGTCAAGGAAAGAATCAGAATTTAATATCAGCGCTTAGACTTATATCAGAACTTAACAGTCATCAGAACATGATTTCTTAACTCGAAAAGTTGACTGCCTATTTATGTAATACTTCACACAAATTCTGATTTCGGTTATTCAGAACTTAATCATCAGAACTTCCATCAGAACCTGTCCTCAGAATTTATGCAATCTGACACATAAACTGTTCATCGAAAACAACATTGATCGCCACAGTAAATTTCATCATTCATATGGAGTGTAAGTGTGTGCATTATGTGAAATATCAGACAAAGAGTAAAGTCTGATTCACTTCAGGACATCTTAGAAATAAGGCATAACTAAGAACTTTACTTAAAATCTGTCATTATTCTGAAGCCTACTATTGAATGAGTTCATGCATGAGTCCACCTCAACTGTTTTGTGCTTATTTTATGCATCTTTTGAAATTCCATTTTACAGTGGCTTCTCAGTGTAAGTGAGTCACGATTGCTTATCATAATTTATGCTATTATCAGAGTATTTCTCCAGTAATCATAGAGTGTGAAAAGTCACCAAGAAAAATTTTTATTTTTGCTTTTCTGATGCATATTACTTAATACCAGCAATGCACTTGGGTCGTCCCTTCCACATTTTTTTTACTCTAGATCTCAAAGGAGTACTTGATTTTTATTCCCTTTTCTTTTCCTTTTTCTTTTGATAAGTGAGGTTTATCAGCACTTAGTATATCCATCAGATTTACTAACATCAGAACATAACAGATAAGAAGCACTATTCTAGTTTTTGACTTAGTAATTAGATACACAAAGTAAATTGAACTAAGCTCAATATCAGAGTTTGCTTGTGTTAAGAGATTTCCACATAAATAATTACTTTAAACATGGGATCTTTAGTATATTGAAGACTACTTGGTCAACATCTAGCACAGTTATCCTCATAGGATTGAATAGTCACAGAAACAGTCATTTCACTATCAGAGTTTAGAAATTCACATCAGACAACAATCAGTACTTAAGCAATTTTCAATTAGGCACAGAATACACAAAGAGAGTAATATCTATAAATACTGATCATAAAGTCTGATGCATCAGAACAAAAGCTAAGCAGATTTAGAGAAAGAACCTGAAACCATTCCAAGTTCATTTACCAATCTTGTAAAAGTAGCTTCACATAGTAGTTTTGTGAAGATATCTGCTAGTTGTTGATCTGTTGGAATAAAGTGCAATTCCACTGTACCTTCATCCACATGTTCCCTTATGAAGTGGTACCTAATGCTGATGTGCTTTGTTATTGAGTGTTGAACTGGATTACCTGTCATAGCAATAGCACTTTGATTATCACAGTAAATAGGGATTTTAAAATATGTTAACCCATAATCCAGTAACTGATTCTTCATCCAAAGAATTTGTGCACAACAGCTTTCTGCAGCAATGTATTCTGCTTCTGCAGTTGATGTGGAAATTGACTTTTGTTTCTTGCTAAACCAAGAAACCAATCTGCCTCCAAGAAATTGGCAGCTTCCACTTGTGCTTTTCCTGTCAATTTTGCAACCTGCAAAATCTGCATCTGAGTAACCTATTAGTTTAAAATCTGATTCTCTGGGATACCACAATCCCAGATCAGCTGTTCCTTTAAGATACTTGAAAATTCTTTTCACAGCTGTTAAGTGATGTTCTATTGGATCTGCTTGAAATCTTGCACAAAGACAGGTAGCATACATGATATCAGGTCTACTAGCAGTTAGATAGAGTAGAGAGCCAATCATACCTCTGTAATCAGTAATATCTACTGATTTACCAGTATCCTTATCCAGTTTTGTTGCAGTGGCCATGGGAGTGGATGCACTTGAACAATCTTGCATTCCAAATTTCTTCAGCAAATTTCTGGTGTACTTGGTTTGACAAATAAAAGTGCCTTCTTTATTCTGCTTGACTTGAAGGCCCAGAAAATAGCTAAGTTCCCCCATCATACTCATTTGATATCTTGACTGCATCAGTTTGGCAAACTTCTTGCAAAGTCTGTCATTTGTAGAACCAAAGATGATATCATCAACGTATATCTGAACCAGAAGTAAGTCCTTTCCATGGTTGAGGTAAAACAGTGTTTTGTCTATAGTTCCTTTGTTAAATCCAGTTTCCAGAAGAAACTGAGCTAAAGTCTCATACCATGCTCTTGAAGCTTGCTTAAGGCCATAAAGTGCTTTATCAAGCCTGTAGACATGATCTGGATATTTGGGATCTACAAAGCCTGGAGGTTGTTCCACATATACTTCCTCCTCCAATTCTCCATTAAGAAAAGCACTTTTCACATCCATTTGAAAGACAGTAAACTTTTTGTGAGCAGCATAAGCCAAAAATATCCTTATGGCTTCCAATCTAGAAACTGGTGCAAATGTTTCATCATAATCAATTCCCTCCTGCTGAGAATATCCTTTTACAACCAACCTTGCTTTATTCTTTGTAATTATGCCATCACTATCAGTTTTGTTTCTGAATACCCACTTTGTACCAACAACAGATCTGTTCTTTGGTCTTGGCACTAGGGTCCAAACTTTGTTTCTTTCAAATTCATTCAACTCTTCCTGCATTGCTTGCACCCAATCAACATCTTGAAGAGCTTCTTCCACTTTCTTTGGTTCAGTCTGAGAAAGAAAAGAATTGTAAAGACATTCACTTGAAGTAGCTGTTCTAGTTCTGACACCTGCATCAGGATTTCCAATAATTAAGTCAGGTGTATGTGATTTAGTCCACTTTCTTGCAGATGAAAGGTTTTCCCTAGAACTGGATGCTCCCCCATGATCCATGTTATCTTCATCAACATTTTCTGATGCTCCCCCTGAAACTATGCTCTCTGAGTTGGATCCTTCAGAATTTAAGTTTTCAGAACTATCAGAACTTGGCTTATCAGAACTTGACGAATCAGAACTTGAAGAGCCAGTTGTATGTTCTGATGCTTCTTGAGATGTGGATATATCTTCAGTATGCTCCCCCTGCACGGGTGCATCTTCCTTTGACGTAGTCACCACATTTTCAATAACATCAGAGTTTAATCCATCAGAGTTTGCATTATCAGGATTTAGACTTTCAGGATTTTCAGTATCAGAATTTGAGTCTTCATTTTCGAATCTCAGCTGATCATGATCATTGAAATCTTCAAGTCCAGTAATCTTCTTATCATCAAAAGAGACATTGATATATTCCATGACAACCCTTGTTCTTAAATTGTAGACTCTGAAGGCTTTTGTGGAAAGTGGATATCCAACAAAAATTCCTTCATCAACTTTTAAGTCAAATTTGGATAGTTGTTCAGGGTGAGTCTTAAGAACAAAACACTTGCATCCAAATACATGAAAATACTTCAGATTTAGCTTCTTTTTCTTTACCATCTCATATGGTGTCTTTCCATGCTTGTTAATGAGTGTTGCATTATGAGTAAAACAAGCAGTCTGCACAGCTTCAGCCCAAAAATATGTTGGTAGCTTTGCTTTATTAAGCATAGTTCGTGTAGCTTCAATGAGAGTTCTATTCTTTCTTTCAACAACTCCATTTTGCTGTGGAGTTTCAGGAGCAGAGAATTCCTGCTTAATTCCATGGTCTTTGCAGAACTCTTCCATGATCAAATTCTTGAACTCGGTGCCATTATCACTTCTTATTATCTTCACAGAATCTTTGACCAATTTATCCAGTTGCTTGACATGATCAATCAAGATAGATGGAGTTTCACTTTTAGTGTGCAATAAATACACCCATGTGTATCTGGTGAACTCATCCACTATGACCATAGCATATTTCTTCTTTGTAATAGACATGACATTCACTGGACCAAATAGATCAACATGTAGTAGGTGATAAGGCTCAAGAATTGATGATTCAGTCTTGCTCTTGAATGAAGATTTCCTTTGTTTAGCCTTCTGACAAGAATCACAAAGGCCATCAGGAGCAAATACTGACTTTGGCAGTCCTCTCACAAGATCTTTCTTGACTAGTTCATTTATATTGTTGAAATTTAAATGAGAGAGTATCTTGTGCCATTTCCAGCTTTCTTCAATTGATGCTCTACTCATCAGACAGATTGCAGAACCATCCGTACTTGTTGAAAGCTTGGCTTCATAAATGTTACCACGCCTGTAACCTTGCAGAACAACTTTGCCTGTAGATTTACTTACAACTTCACAGTATTTTTCAAAGAAATCCACATGATAACCTCTGTCACATATTTGACTAACACTCAGCAGATTATGTTTAAGTCCTGAGACCAGAGCTACTTTTTTAATGATGACATTCCCAAGATTGATATTGCCATATCCCAATATTTTTCCAATGTTGCCATCTCCATAAGAAACACTTGAGCCAGCCTTCTCCACAAAGTCTGATAGCAGGGCTTTATTTCCAGCCATATGTCCTGAACATCAACTATCGAGAACTAGGATGTTTTTCCTGTTGCCCTGCAATCACAACGACCACTAATGATTAGTTTTAAGGACCCAGACTTGCTTGGATCCTGTGGCCTTATTAAGTTTGTTAACATTTGCAGCGGATTTAGCATCAGAGTTTATGTTAACATTTTTCTTATCAGCATTTACACTATCAGACTTTGTATCAGAACTTATACTAGAAGCAAAAATGCTAACTTTCTTTAAAGAAGGTTTTAAGTGATAATAATCATAGTACAAACTATGATATTCCTTACAAGTATAAATGGAATGCCATAAACTACCACAATGAAAACAAGGATTTTGTGGCTTAGATCTAACAGACTGACTCTTAACTCCTGACTTTAAAGGTAAGGAGTTTATGTTCTTATTCTTCCTGCAAAAAGAAACCAGATGGTTAGAACTTCCACAGTTATGACACGTTTTTCTAGGAGCATCAGGAACAGGCTTATAATCATTGCTTTTATTCACACCTTCCTTTACATTCCTATTTTTCCTAGGTGATTTTACCTTGTTTGCATTCTTAACTTCTTTCAGCTTATGCTTAAGCTGCTTCTTTGTCATTAAGCCTACGTTTACTTCAATTTTCTTTTCCTGTTTTAGTTTGTCAGAAGTTAATTCCCTTTTAACTTCTGATTTCTCAATATCAGACTTTACAGCTACAAACTTAACAGGTTTTAACTTTGATTTTTGTTTAACAACTATAGGCTTAATTTCTACAGTTCCTTTATCATTTTTATCATCTCCATAACCTAAGCCCTCTTTCCAGTTTCCACTACTTAACAAATTCCGAGTTGTTCTGCCAGAGTTAGTCCAAGTCCTGATAATCTCTCTTTCCTTCTCTAACTCAGTTTTTAGAGATTCATTTATTTTAAGTAATTCATCCCTAACATATAAAGCATCATCTCTATCTTTCTGAGTTTGATGGAACATGACTAACTCTTTTTCTAAATAATCATTCCTCTTTTTACAAGCAAGATTTTCAGAAGTTAATCTTTCACATGTTAAAGTTTGATCTCTATATCTAATAAACATGGTTTTAAGATATCTTCTCAACTCATTAATATCATCAGTATGAAAGGCATAAGTAGTTTGAGCTACCTTTAACTCAACAGCTTCAGAACTACTTTTAGCACTTGCCATATCAGCATTTACCATCAAGGCATAATTCTCCTCACTTTCAGAATCTGAGGTATCTGTCCGGTTTTTCTTCTTTGTGACAAGAGCCTTGCCTTTGTCACTCTTCACTTTCTTGCAATCAGGAGATATGTGGCCTTTCTCACCACAATTGTAGCATTTGACATTTGTGTAATCTCCTCTGTCAGGCTTCCCTCCTTTGCCTTCAGATTTTCTGAAATTCTTCTTATCAGAACTAGCACCTTTCCTGGAAAACTTCTTTCCCTTCCTGAACATCCTGTATGCAATCTTTGTGATTCCTTTCACCATAAGAGCACACAGCTTCATCAGCATCCGTCTCAGGCAAGCTTTCAGATTCTGAGTCATCATCACTATCAGAACTTGATGACTCAGTATCAGACTTTGTGATGAGCGCTTTTCCCTTGCCTTTCCTTGAGGTAGCTGCCTTGGGGGATTTTTCTTCAGCCTTAAGAGCAACTGTCCTTGACTTTCCTCCTTTCCTCTTGCTTCTTTGTTCCATCTCAAGTTCATGAGTCTTGAGCATCCCATAAATTTCATCAAGAGTCATTTTATCAAGATTATAGTTGTCTCTTATAGTTGTTGCCTTCAAATCCCAGCTTTCAAGAAGAGCTAACAGGAATTTAAGGTTTGAATCTTCAAGATCATACTCCTTATCAACCATGACAAATCGTTCAAGAGTTTGACAAATCTATCATATAAATCAGTCAATGACTCATTAGCCTTTGAGTCAAAGTGTTCATACTCTTGAGTGAGTATTGTCTTCCTGTTCTTCTTAATCGAATCAGTTCCCTGACACCTTGTTTCCAAGGCATCCCATATCTCCTTTGCAGTCTTGCAGTTAATTACCCTATTTGACATTACATTATCACTGGCACTATGCAGTAAGTGTTGTACCTTAGCATCCTTAGCAATTGAAGCGATATCTTCAGCAGTGTAGTCGCTATTCTCCTTTGGTACTGACTTTGCTGCTTCACCTGCAACTGCAACAGCGAGCTTGGTTGGTTTGTGAGGCCCTTCATTGATTCTGTCAAGATATTCTGGATCAGTTGCTTCCAGAAACACGGTCATCCTCACATTCCATACGGGATATTCAGATGGCTTCAGAATGGGAACTCTAATAGTCTCATATCGACTATGGATTTGTGTCTTTGGAGGTTCTTCAGTTTTGGTGGGCTTAGTTGGAGTTTCTACTTCAGACATGATTATTTTTGGATCTTAAACTGTTTGTGTGTTAACAGATAGGCTCTAATACCACTTGTTAGGTCACACACACTGTAGAGGGGGGTGAATACAGTGTATAGCACAATCAAATCGAATTCTAATAACACAAGTAACAGAAAATAGACTTTATTCAAAGCAATAAACTCTGTTACAGTATGGAACTGTCCTCTCTCAGTGATGAACAAATATCACGAGAGCTGCTAGGGTTACAATGAATAATATTCTCGATAATGATAACACTTATAGTGTAAACCCTATGTCTGTATTTATATACTACACAGTTACAAGATAATCGCTAATTGATATGGAATATAATTCTGCTTCCTAAAATATATCAATCAGATATCTTTTCTTCTAAGTATTCTATTCTTCATAGAATTCCTTCTTCATGCATATCTCTTCTTACGTTTGTCTCGATCTTCTCTTCCTTTAATCAGCCGCCTTCCTTATCTGAACGTTTCCTTTAAGTCCTGATATTATCTTTTGATAAATATCTCCTGAACCTTAAGTACTGATGGCTTAAGTTCTGACTTCAGTATAAGTGCTGATTTCAGTTAAGTACTGGTTTGTCCTGTTTAAGTAAGATCTGAAAACTAAATATAAATCATATTAGTCATGACATTATCAAATATATCTAACAAATATATCAACTAAAATTTTAATATTTTATTTATTATATAGTATAGGGAGTATAGATAGACATGCCTACGAAAATAAATTTTAAAATAACGACTAAAAAATAAAATAAAATATTAGAAAAAAAGTATTATTCATGAAAATAAAAAAGCAATAGACCCGAAAAAATAACTAATTTGAGGGTCTTGATGATTCCAGAACCTAGAATTGGGAGTATATAAAATTCAAACCTTTCAAATTATAAACCTATCAAATCAAATTATTCGGGTGCGTACGGGTATTGTATTAGAACTCTCGTTAACTTTCTACAGGTTGGTTTCAAATTCTTTATCGAATAACTAAATAAAAATTAGTTAAATAAAACTAATTAATTAAAATAAATTTATGGGTTATTTATGGCATATACCATAAATAGATTGTTCTTTAAAATAGATTAAATTTACGGCATACACCATCTTTAATAGTTGCCCTTTCGGATAGCTTAACAAAATCTTCAAGTAAAATTAATTAAATAAAATAAATAATTAATTAGCTGAAAAAGATAATTATTTAGTTATTAGTGGTTATAATATTATTATTCTATTTTATTAAATAAGGTTGTCTGTGATATTTAGAGAAGTTGTTTTAATTGAAAGAAATGAACATGTTATAGATGAAAATGATTTTTATTTATTTTTCTATTATAATTCGATTACTAAAGCTAATAAAACTTTTAAGTAAAAAAAAAGTAATTCAGTAAATTCAGCGTGTACCAAAAAATATGCACCGTACCAAAATTTTCAATATTTGGTCTTTTAATAGATAGTAATAGATAGATAGTATAGAAGATAGATAGATAATCAACATATATTAAAAAAATTATCCATAATATTTTTAGAGAAAGATTTATTTTATTTTGAGAAAATAAAAAAGACCACATATTTTACTTAAAAACATATAAATTAACAAAGAATTGTATAAAATATTTGTAGGGGGAAAAGTTTGTTTTAGTTGATGAAAATAAAAAAGGCAACGTATTTTATTTATAAAGATAATTGGTTAGATATTAATTAAGTAAGGGCAATTGAGTAAAATATTAATTTTATTTAAGAAAGTGCAATTAAGTAATTGAAAGAAGCGCGGGAAAGTTTCGTATTTAATATAATAATATAGATAGATAAATAATTTGACTTCAAAAAAAATATTTTGTTTATATAATTGAATTGTAAGATAATGCTTACTTTAAATATATTTGTCTTTACATTAATAGTAAAATTATATAAAACACATATTTTTTATCATGAATCTGTACAAAATATATATGTGACAGCTACTAGTTAAAACTGCAGATGGTTTTGACTTTTGTATTGGTTCAAGAACTGAGAGTTCTTGCACTATATTAAACGATGAGTGAGATTGTTGTTGTTGTCGAGTAATAAAGATTATGATGCTAAGTTGTTCTTATAAAACAGTTAAGAATTTATGGATTGTTAAAGTTAATGAGTTTAACAAAGTCTTTAAGTAAAACAATAATTAAATAAAATAAAAAATTAAATAGCTGAAAAATGTAATTTATTAGTTATTAGTGGTTATAATATTATTATCTATTTTATTAAATAAACTTGTCCGTGATATTTAGAGAAGTTATTTTAATTGAGAGAAATAAAAAAGTTAACGTGTTATAGTTGAAAACGATTTTTATTTCTTTTTTCTATTATAATTCGATTACCAAGGTTAATAAATTTTTTAAGTAAAATAAGGGTAATTCAGCAAATTCAGCGTGTACGTAAAAATATGTACCGTACCAAAATTTTAAATATCTCGTTTTTTATATAATAGTAATAGATATAATCTAGAATATTGTATTTTTAATAAAATTATGTAGGGAAAGAAGAGAAGATGGTAGAAATAAACGTAACTTCACCAAAGTAACTAGCACTTTTATCTTTATAATATATAAACTATATATTATAAATTGTTGGATAACCCTTTCCAAAGTTTTGATATCTATATTTTGGCTCGGATATAATTTTTAACTTTAATTTGATTTTAGGTTTGGTATCCATATTAGTTTTATAAAATATCCATATATTTATTATGACCCATTTTAATTATGGAAACTTTACAATACAATTATAAATATGATTTGTGTTACTTATGGTAAGTTTTTAATACAAATTTGAAGTAAACTTTAAATTTTGACAGATTTATTTATAGAAATAATCTAATAAAATATATAACATAAAAATAACTTATGTAACGAAAGTAATTCTTAAATAAATTTATCATAATATGTAGATGTAATACACTTATTATATAGATAATTTAATCTTTCAGAATTATATTATTCAATTTTAATTATAAATTTATTTATTTATTTTATTAAATAATTTTTAAAATACCCCGTATGCAAAGTACGGGTTATAAACTAGTATATATATAAAGAAAAGGAATGAGGTGGAAGAAAAGCTTCTATATCATTAATAATCATCTAAGATTAGGTCACTAAAGATGGGTAAAGTAGCCTATAAAAATAAACTAGGATTATAAACTGGAGAATATGGAATAAATTTATTGAAAAGAAATGTCCATTATTTGTTGCTATCGGTTATTTAGGCCTAGTAACTACTAACTAGTCAACAAGCAATATAGCTAAAAAATGTTTGATGGCAAACGCGTCTCCCCAGTTGTGTGCACAAACCTAACCTATCCAAGTTTGTCTTTCCTCCATCGGATGCACCAATAATTGTTTAATTATACTTTCAGATTTATAGGTACTCCACAGATAGAATATTATCCATCCTTCGACCCTAGCACATCTCTTGATGATAATGTTAATTATAGGCTGGTTTAAGGCCCAACGACCGAATGTCCAATAACCGAAAAGCCCGTCATGTTGAAAATTCATTATATCAAAGGCCCAAATTGTCAAGAACACGCCAATCATTGAAGATACTCCCCAAATATAGATGTTTCCTGATTTTCCTCTCCAACATTTGTTCGTATTTTCAGCATAACGGACGAGCGTTAACTGCTAAGATTTGATTATAAATGTCCAAGAAACATAAGAAGAAGACAACTCTGAACACTCAAACACTCTAATTTCTTGTATTCTCAGACCCACATACTTCCAGATTAACTGTGTTAGATATATTTGATAATGTCATGACTAATATGATTTATATTTAGTTTTCATATCTTACTTAACAGGACAAATCAGTACTTAACTGGGAATCAGTACTTAGACTGGAAGTCAGGACTTAAGGATATCAGTACTTATATTATCAGGAGATAATCATCAGAAGTTGGATATCAGAACTTAAGTGCTGAAGGACGATCAGATAAGGACAGTAGCTGATTAAAGGAAAGAAGATCGAGATAAACATAAGAAGAGATATGCATGAAGAAGGAGTTCCGTGAAGAATGGAATACTTGGAAGAAAAGATATCTGATTGATATATTTTAGGAAGCAGAATTATATTTCATATCAATTAGCGATTATCTTGTAACTGTGTAATATATAAACACAGACATAGGGTTTACACTATAAGTATTATTATATTCAAGAAGATTATTCATTGTAACCCTAACAGCTCTCGTGATATTTGTTCATCACTGAGAGGTAACATTTCCATACTGTAACAGAATTTATTGTTTCAATAAAGTTTATTTTCTGTTACTTAAGATATTAAAGTTCGATTTGATTGTATTTTACACTGTATTCACTCCCTCTACAGTGTGTGTGACCTAACAAGTGGTATCAGAGCCTATCTGTTAACACACATACAGTTAAAGATCCAAACATAATCATGTCTGACACAGAAACTCCAACTAAGCCTACCAAGACTGAAGAACCACCAAAGACACAAATTCAGAGTCGGTATGAGACCATCAGATTTCCCATACTAACACCATCTGAATATCCCATATGGAAGGTGAGGATGACCATGTTCCTGGAAGCAACAGATCCAGAATATCTTGATAGAATCAAGGAAGGGCCTCACAAACCAACCAAGCTCGCTGTTGCAGTTGCAGGTGAAGCAGCAAAGACCGTACCAAAGGAGAAGAGTGATTATACTGCTGAAGATATAGCATCAATTGCTAAGGATGCTAAGGTACGACACTTACTGCATAGTGCCATTGATAATGTAATGTCGAACAGGGTAATCTACTGCAAGACTGCTAAGGAGATATGGGATGCTCTGGAAACAAGGTGTCAGGGAACCGAGACAATTAAGAAGAACAGGAAGACAATACTCACTCAAGAGTATGAACACTTTGACTCAAAGGCTAATGAGTCATTGACTGATTTATATGATAGATTTGTCAAACTTTTGAATGATTTGTCATTGGTTGATAAAGAGTATGATATTGAAGATTCAAACCTTAAATTCCTGTTAGCTCTTTCTGAATGCTGGGATTTGAAGGCAACAACAATAAGAGACAACTATAATCTTGATGAAACAACTCTTGATGAAATTTATGGAATGCACAAGACTCATGAACTTGAGATGGAACAAAGAAGCAAGAGGAAATGAGGAAAGTCAAGGACAGTTGCTCTTAAGGCTGAAGAAATTTCCCCAAGGCAGCTATCTCAAGGAAAGACAAGGGTAAAACTCTTTTCACAAAGTCTGATACTGAGTCATCAAGTTCTGAAAGTGATGATGACTCAGATTCTGAAAGCTTGCCTGAGACTGATGCTGATGAAGAGATGATGAAGCTGTGTGCTCTTATGGTGAAAGGAATCACAAAGATTACATACAGGAAGTTCAGGAAGGGAAAGAAGTTTTCCAGGAAAGGCATAAGTTCTGATAAGAAAAATTTCAGAAGATCTGAAGGCAGAGGAGGAAAGTCTGATAGAGGAGATTATACCAATGTCAAATGCTATAACTGTGGTGAGAAAGGCCACATATCTCCTGATTGCAAGAAGGTAAAGGGTGACAAAGGCAAGGCTCTTGTCACAAAGCAGAAAAGCTGGACAGACACCTCAGACTCTGAAAGTGAGGAGAACTATGCGTTGATGGCAAATGCTGATAAAGAAAGTGCTGAGAGCAGTTCTGAAGCTGCTGAAACAAAGGTACCTCAGACTACTTATGCTTTTCATACTGATGATATTAATGAGTTGAGAAGATATCTTAAAACCATGTTTGTTAGTTATAGAGATCAAACCTTAACATGTGAAAGATTAACTTCTGAAAATCTTGCCTTTAAGAAAAGAAATGATTTCTTAGAAAAAGAGTTAGTTATGTTCCATCAAACTCAGAAGGATAGAGATGATGCTTTTTATATTAGGGATGAAGTGCTAAAAATGAATGAATCTCTAAAAATTGAGTTAGAAAAGAAAAGAGAGATAATCAGGACTTGGACTAACTCTGGCAGAACAACTCAAAATTTTCTAAGTAGTGAAAATTGGAAAGAGGGCTTAGGTTATGGAGAGGATAAGAATGATAAAGGAACTGTAGAAATTAAGCCTGTTGTTAAGCAAAAGGCAAAGTTAAAACCTGTTAAGTTTGTAACTGTAAAGTCTGATAATGAGAGATCAGAAGTTAAAGTGGAATTAACTTCTGACAAACTAAAACAGGAAAAGACTGCTGAAGTAAACGTAGGCTTAATGACTAAGAAGCAGCTTAAGCATAAGCTGAAAAATGTTAAGAATGCAGACAAGGTTAAATCACCTAGGAAAAATAGGAATGGAAAGGAAGGTGTGAATAAAGGCAATGATTATAAACCTGTTCCTGATGCTCCTAAGAAAATATGTCATAACTGTGGAAGTTCTAACCATCTGGCTTCTTTTTGCAGGAAGAATAAGAACATTAACTCCTTACCTTCAAAATCAGGAGTTAAGAGTCAGTCTGTTAGATATAAACCACAAAATACTTGTTTTCATTGTGGTAGTTTATGGCATTCCATTTATACTTGTAAGGAATATCATAGTTTGTACTATGATTATTATCAATTAAAACCTTCTTTGAAGAAAGTTTCCATTGTTCCTTCTAGTGTAAATTCTGATTCAAAGTCTGATAGTGTAAATTCTGATAAGAAAAATGTTAACATAAACTCTGATGCTAAATCCGCTGCAAATGTTAACAAACTTGATAAGGCCAAAGGATCCAAGCAAGTCTGGGTCCTTAAAACTAATAATTAATGGTCTTTGTGATTGCAGGGCAACATGAAAAATATCCTAGTTCTGGACAGTGGACGTTCAGGACATATGACTGAAAATAAAGTCCTGCTATCAGACTTTGTGGAGAAAGCTGGCCCAAGTGTTTCTTATGGAGATGGCAACATTGGAAAAACATCGGGATATGGCAATATCAATCTAGGGAATGTCATCATTAAAGAAGTGGCTCTGGTCTCAGGACTTAAACATAATCTGCTGAGTATAAGTCAAATCTGTGACAGAGGTTATCATGTTGATTTATTTGAAGAACACTGTGAAGTTGTGAGTAAATCCAAAGGCAAAGTTGTTCTAAAAGGATAGAGGCGTGGTAACATTTATGAAGCTAAGCTTTCAACAAGTACTGATGGTTCTGCAATCTATCTGATGAGTAGAGCATCAATTGAAGAAAGCTGGAATTGGCACAAGAAACTCTCTCATTTAAATTTCAACAATATAAATGAGCCGGTCAAGAAAGATCTTGTGAGAGGACTTCCAAAGTCAGTATTTGCTCCTGATGGCCTTTGTGATTCTTGTAAGAAGGCCAAACAAAGAAAATCTTCATTCAAGAGCAAGACTGAATCATCAATTCTTGAGCCTTATCATCTACTACATGTTGATCTATTTGGTCCAGTAAATATCATGTCTATTGCAAAGAAGAAATATGCATTGGTCATAGTGGATGAGTTCACTAGATACACATGGGTGTATTTCTTGCACACAAAATATGAAACTGCATCTATCTTGATTGATCATGTCAAACATCTGGATAAATTGGTCAAAGATTCTGTGAAAACCTTAAGGAGTGATAATGGCACTGAGTTCAAGAATTTGATAATGGAAGAGTTCTGTAAAAACCATGGAATAAAGCAGGAATTTTCTGCTCCTAGAACTCCACAGCAAAATGGAGTTGTTGAAAGGAAGAATAGAACTCTCATTGAAGTTGCACGTACAATGCTTGACGAAGCAAAGCTTCCAACCTATTTCTGGGCTGAAGCTGTGCAGACTGCTTGTTTTACTCAAAATGCAACACTCATTAACAAGCAAGGAAAAACACCATATGAGATGGTGAAGAAAAAGAAGCCAAATCTGAAGTATTTTCATGTATTTGGATGCAAGTGTTTTGTTCTCAAGACTCATCCTGAACAGCTATCCAAGTTTGATCTAAAAGCTGATGAAGGAATATTTGTTGGATATCCACTGTCCACAAAAGCCTTCAGAGTCTATAATTTGAGAACAAAAGTGGTCATGGAATCTATCAATGTCTCTTTTGATGACAAGAAGATTACTGGTCTTGAAGATTTTATTGACCATGATCAGCTGAGATTTGAAAATGAAGACTCAAATTCTGATACTGAAAATCCTGACAGTCTAAGTCCTGATACTGTAAACTCTGATGGATTAAACTTTGATGTTATTGAAACTGTGGTGACTACGCCAAAGGAAGATGCACCTATGCAGGGGGAGCATACTCAAGATCTTACCACATCTCAAGAAACATCAGAACATACATCTGGCTCTTCAAGTTCTGATTCGTCAAGTTCTGATAAGCCAAGTTCTGATAGTGCTGAAAATCTAAATTCTGAAGAATCCAACTCAGAGAGCATAGTTTCAGGGGGAGCATCAGAAAATGAAAATGAAGACAGCATGGATAATGGGGGAGCATCCAGTTCTAGAGAAAACCTTCCATCTGCAAGGAAGTGGACTAAATCACATACACCTGATTTGATAATTGGAAATTCTGATGCAGGTGTCAGAACTAGAACATGTACTTCAAATGAATATCTTTACAATTCTTTTCTCTCTCAGACTGAGCCAAAGAAAGTGGAAGAAGCTCTTCAAGATGCTGATTGGGTGCAAGCAATGCAGGAAGAGTTAAATGAATTTGAAATAAACAAAGTCTGGACCCTAGTGCCAAGACCAAAGAATAGATCTGTTGTTGGTAAAAAGTGGGTATTCAGAAACAAAACTGACAGTGATGGCATAATTACAAGGAATAAGGCAAGGCTGGTTGCAAAAGGATATTCTCAACAGGAGGGAATTGATTATGATGAAACATTTACACCAGTTGCTAGGTTAGAAGCCATAAGGATATTTTTGGCTTATGCTGCTCACAAAAAGTTTACTGTCTTTCAAATGGATGTGAAAAGTGCTTTTCTTAATGGAGAATTGGAGGAGGAAGTATATGTTGAACAACCTCCAGGATTTATCGACTCCAAACATCCAGATTATGTCTACAGGCTTGATAAAACACTTTATGGACTTAAGCAAGCTCCTAGAGCATGGTATGAGACTTTAGCTCAGTTTCTTTTGGAAAGTGGATTCAACAGAGGAACAATAGACAAAACACTGTTCTACCTCAACCATGGAAAAGACTTACTTCTGGTCCAGATTTATGTTGATGATATCATTTTTGGGTCTACAAATGACAGACTTTGCAAGAAGTTTGCCAAACTGATGCAGTCAAGGTATCAGATGAGTATGATGGGGGAACTTAGCTATTTTCTGGGCCTTCAAGTCAAACAGAATGAAGAAGGCACTTTTATTTGTCAAACTAAGTACACCAGAAACTTGCTGAAGAAATTTGGAATGCAAGATTGTTCAAGTACATCCACTCCCATGGCCACTGCAACAAAACTGGATAAGGATACTGGTAAATCAGTAGATGTTACTGATTACAAAGGTATGATTGGCTCTCTACTCTATCTAACTGCTAGTAGACCTGATATCATGTATGCTACCTGTCTTTGTGCAAGATTTCAAGCAGATCCAAGAGAACCTCACTTAACAGCTGTGAAAAGAATTTTCAAGTATCTTAAAGGAACAGCTGATCTGGGATTGTGGTATCCTAGAGAATCAGATTTTAAACTAATAGGTTACTCAGATGCAGATTTTACAGGTTGCAAAATTGACAAAAAAAGCACAAGTGGAAGCTGCCAATTTCTTGGAGGCAGATTGGTTTCTTGGTTCAGCAAGAAACAAAAGTCAATTTCCACATCAACTGCAGAAGCAGAGTATATTGCTGCAGGAAGCTGTTGTGCACAGATTCTTTGGATGAAGAATCAGTTACTGGATTATGGGTTAACATATTTCAAAATCCCTATTTACTGTGATAATCAAAGTGCTATTACTATGACAGATAATCCAGTTCAACACTCTATGACAAAGCACATCAGTATCAGGTACCACTTCATAAGGGAACATTTGGATGAAGGTACAGTGGAATTGCACTTTGTTCTAACAGATCAACAACTAGCAGATATCTTCACAAAACCATTGTGTGAAGCCACTTTTACAAGATTGGTAAATGAACTTGGAATGGTTTCAAGTTTTTTCTCTAAATCTGCTTAGTTTTGTTCTGTTATATCAGACTTTATGATCAGTATTTACAGAATTTAATCTCTTTGTGTATTCTGTGCTTAATTGACAAATGTGTTTAAGTACTGACTGTTGTCTGATATATGTTTCTAAACTCTGATAGGTGATATGTCTGTTTAAGTAACTATTCAATCCTATGAGGATAACTGTGCTAGATGCTGACCTAGTAGTCTTCAATAAACAAAGGATCCCATGTAAGAAGTAATTATTTTTGTGGACATCTAATGACACAAGCAAATTCTGATAATTGAGCTTAGTTAAGTTTACTTTCTCTATCTTATTACTAAGTCACAAACTAGAATAATGCTACTCATCTGTTAAGTTCTGATACTAGTAAATCTGCTGAATGCACTAAGTACTGATAAACCTCACTTATAAAAAGAAAAAGCAAAAGGATCAAAGAATAAAATCAGGTACTCCTTTGAGATCTAGATTAAAAATGTGGAAGGGACGACCCAAGTGCATTGCTGGTATTAAGTAAATATGCATTAGAAAATCAAAATATTTTCTTGGTGACTTTTCACACTCTATGATTACTGGAGAAATACTCTGATAATAGCATAAATTATGATAAGCAGTCGTCACTCACTTACACTGAGAAGCCACTGTGAAATGGAATTTAAAAAGATGCATAAAATTAGCACAAAATAGTTGAGGTGGACTCAAGCATGAACTCATTCAACAGTAGGTTTCAGAATAATGACAGCTCTTTAGCAAAGTTTTAGTTATGCCTTATTTCTAAGATGTACTGAAGTGAATCAGACTTTACTCTTTGTCTGACATTTAGCTTAATGCACACACTAATCACTCCATATGAATGAAGAAAATTACTGTTGTGATCTATGTTGTTTTAGAGGAACAGTCATTGTGTCACATTGCACAAATTCTGAGGGCAAATTCTGGTTGCATGTTCTGATGATTAAGTTCTGAAGAATATAAATCAGAACTTGTATGAGGACTTACTAAGATAGACATTCCTTTTTCGAGTTAAGAAATTATGTTCTGATGACTGTTAAGTTCTGATATAAGTCTAAGTTCTGATATTAAAGTCTAATTCTTTACTTGACTTATCTGTGGATAAAATTAAATAACAGTCTCGGTTCAAACTAAAATATGATGAAGTGGAAGATTAATAGTCACTATGGTTAGGGTTAGTGTTATTCGTACTTGAACAGTCAACTTTTACTTGCTTCTTGTGCGCATTAAACCATGTTTTCTCTTTCCAATGAATGTTTTTTTTCCAAGTCTGGGGAGACGAGGTAGAATTAATTCTACCTGTCAACATTACATTCTTTGTGTCTCCTGGCATTCTCCTGCCTATATAAGCAACCACTTCACATCAGTCTTCCCATCAAATCTTTTCTCACAAACTTACCTTCATACTTTTTCTATCAAAAACACCATGGTCAGATACAACATGTTTTTGAACTACGAAACCTTCAATATGGAGCTAAGCTGTGCCGATTGGCAGCAGGAATGGCACGTCACTGCCATTCCTAATGAGATATGGGACTCTGTCCCACAGGAGGTACTCACCCACCTCCTGTTCTTCTATATGGATTACCATCGCCATCTGGAGCGATTGGAGGAGGAAAGGCTGGAAGCTCTCCGCCAGCAAGAGCGAATCATTCGACTAGCCATTCTGTTTGTCGAGAGTAGGAAGAAGAAATGATTTATTTTCTTCTTCCTATTTTTCTTCATCATCAGCCTTGCCCTACTTCTTGAGCTAGGACTAAGGCTGTTGATGTTAGGTTTAGCAGCTTAGGGAAATCTTGTACAAGTACTGATGTAATTTCAATTTCATGAATGTATTCTCTTGATAAATTAATGAAATTTGTTTTTGTTTCAAGATTTTGTCTCTGAGATATTTTAATGCATTGTTAAATCCTGTTACATATTCATATTCTGATGACCATATAAATACTGTGTCAATTTAAGTTCTGATTTTCCTTTCTCAGTACTTACTCATCTGATTTATCTTGGTTATTTTCACTTGATTTATTTTCAGAATATTAATGTTGCAGTGAAAAATAATTTGAATAAGTGGGAACAGTTTCAATTTTGCATTAAAACTGATTCACCTTGATTAATGGAATATCTGGGTAAGTGGAACGGTTTTTCCTTGAAAAACTGCAAGTGGGTGGTAATTATTGCTTATTTACCGTGCCCATTACTTCTTGCCTTATCTATGTATGATAGTTGTCAAGGTATGCTCCACTACTTTTAAATGCATGTCTGCCAGGTGTCCCAACGGTTACTTTTTGTGTATAAGTAACAGAGAGAAAAGATTGTCAAATCTTTTATTTACTTTTCTCTTTTATCTCTCTCTCTTTACTTTTCTTCTTTCTCATCTACTAACGATTTTTCATATAGACATTTTCTCAAACACAATACAGGCAATCGCATTTCTCTTAAATTTCAATGGCACCCAAGGACATAATTTTCCATGGAGCAAAGTTTGTTCCTAATAACTTCTCTGCTATACTTAACACGTCAGAGGCACCCTCTAAACTTCATTTCGTTCAGGATTTTCTCACTAGTTCTGATATTGGGTAAGCTCTAACTGAGCCTGAATCAGTCTCTGGAGTTCAAGTACTGGAGTTCTGGAGGAGTGGGGTATCAGGGGAAAATGAGTATGTTGTGACTTTGTCTACGGTTCGACAAGCACTGCAGCTACCTGAGAACTCTATTTATTCTACTGTTGACGAACCAGTTCTTCAGAACATGATGGCCAGTCTAGGATATGAGGGAACATTGGCAAAGCTTGGCAAGTTGAAGAGATCTTTCATAAGGAGGGAATGGAGTTTCTTCTTTGACTGCATTACCAAGGCTTTTGCTAACAAATGCTCAAATTTCGATGCAATTCCCATATTCAGCCAACAAATCGGGTATGCTCTTATAAATCACACTGATTTTGATTATGCAAGTGATGTCTTAGGTTTTATTGGGGATAGGATGACAGAAGATCGAAATACTGTATATTTTGCTAGATTTTGTCAGCTTATTTATAGGTTCTATTGTAATCAGCCCCACAGTTTTGGTGATTTAATTCCATCCTTCAGATTAGCTAAAAGAGCTTTCACTGATTTATTATCTACTGATAATAAAAAGGTTGTGTTAAGACCCCTCTTAATACCTCTATCTGTCAAACAAGCCTTACTCACCTATGACCCTATTAAGTACACTGCATTCTATCCTGATGTTCAACCATCAAAATCTCATTCCTCAGTACCTACTATGAAGCCTTCATCTTCCAAACCTAAGAGGGCAAAGACTGTTTCTCAAACACCTCAAAAGAAAAGGAAGATTGCCTTGAGAGATGAATCTGATACTGAGGACCAGGTTCCTTCTTCAGAACCTATTATTGATGAAGCTGAGAAAGAGACTTCTCAGAAGGATTCTGGAATTGGGGGATCTAGGCTTCTCAAGAGGCTTAGAAGAATGACTGTTCCTGAAACTCCCAAGGAATCCAAATCTGCAAAGAGATACAAGAAACAGAGGGCAAATAGGCCAGTTTCAGATGATGAAGAGGAAGCAGCTAAGGAAGGGGATCAGGAATCTCTGATCTCACAAGAAAACGAATTTACTAAAGTCACTTCTTCTCCATCAACACCATCTCAGGAAGCTGTTTCTGAAAAGGCCAACACACCATCTGTATCTCCTGTTGATTCAGGCCCAAGTGCTGATATTGATGTTCAAAACTTGGTTGTGCCTGAAGTAATTCTATTAGAAGCTCCAACAATAAATAATCCATCAACAACACCTGTTAGTGATGCTGTTCAAACTCCAGAGTTATCTACTACACCTTCTCTGCATCTAGATGCTGATGATCAGAATTTAAGTGAGCATCAGGATATGGCTGTTGATCAGAACTTCGAACCAGATCAGCAACTAGAGGATGTTGAAGCCTCCATTGCTACTCACACTGTTGTTTTATCAGAAGATACTGATTCTGAAAGTTCTGATGCTGCAAATGCTGGAGATACTGGTGATACTGCTCCAAATGCAGATGCTGATGCAGCAGGTCCTTCAGGACATACTCCTCAACAAACTACTCTTAAGTCTGAACTTGTTAAGAAGTTTGTTACCAGAGAAGCACCAGTGCCTTGGAGTGAAACTCCTGCAGGACATGAGTGGACTAAGGAATGTAACTCAGTCTCCTGTGTTCCAACTGAAAAGCATCTTGCTGAGCACTTGACTAAAGCTGATGAAATGTTAAATTTTGATGATTTCAAAACCCAGCTTAGAGTCACTGCATTGAGTACTAAACATCTACAAGGTCTTCATTCAACTACTCATGCAGAGCTACATAAGATTCAGGAAGAATTTATCAAACAGGAACAAGTTTAAAAGATTGATAAGAAAAAGTTCTTCCAACCTACATTTGACGGGATTGCTTATATTGAGAAGACTCAAGAGAAACAACAAGCTCAGATTAATGATATTCTGACAAATCAAGCTTCTCAGCAATCTCAACTTACTGAAATCCAAGCCTCAGTGGAATTGCTTGTCTCTCTTTTACTTCCTGCTGATGCCAAAAAGGGGGAGAAAGTAATTAAGTCCAAATGCAAGACTGACAAGACACTGAAAGGGAAGGATAATGAAAAGGATGATCAATGACACTCTGGATTGGGTAGAGGTCATAGTCAAGGTAGAGGTTTCACATCAAGAAAAGCTGAAATCACAAGTCACAGGACAAGTTCTGATACTGGGAAAAGAATAAGTTCTGCTACTGGTAAAAGAATAAGTTCTGATGAACTTTTAGATCTTGATGAGGAAATGTCAAGACAGTTATTTCTTCAGGAAAATCCAGGAATGGAATTGGAGAGTCTAATGGAAGAAGAAGCCAGGCTTAAATCAGAGAAAGTCACATCTAAATCTGAAGCTTCTGGTAAAAAGCCACTTCCAAAACTCAAAGGCATTGTGATCAAAGAAAGGACACATTCTGAAGCAACATTGGCTAGATCACAACCACAGATAGATCCAAGATCCAAGGGTAAAGAAAAGGTTGGTGAACCTATCAAGGTTTATGTGCCTCCTGAGAATGAAGAAATCACTGATGAAAAGGATGATCTTGCTCTGACTTCAAGAAAAGTTCTTAAAACAACCTCTGACATGGCTCAAGTTGTTCAGAGTCAAGATAAATTAAGTTCTCATATTTCAAAGAAGCAAGTAACCTCTGACACAGCTCAAGTTAACTTGATATCAGAAGTTAGACCAAAGACACTCCTACTAGGATTCACTAAAGCAAAACAGACTCAACCTTTGAAGACTGCTGCAAGTGGTTTTGAAGCAAGAGTAGTTACTGGAAAGGAAGCAAGAGATAAAACTGGATTGGGAAGTGTTGATGAAAGAAGAATACAGAACACTACCAATGATCCAACTTCCTTGAGTGAACCAGGTATTGGAGCAACTCCTGAGAGATTGAATCAACTGGAATCTGTACAAATGGTTTACCATACCTATTTGAAAGAACACATCTTGTAACACCCCCAAATCCGGGGTCGGGGATCCGGGTTGTCACGAGTTCCATTTCCCTTAACAACACCCAATCTTAATAAATAATCAACTACTCTGTACTATGACCCCACAATAAACACACACACCACAAGTTATAGTCTCAGAGATGAATATCCAAAAATAATCACAAGTCGTTTTATTCCACAATTATATGCCAATACACCTTAAACAGGTTTCTGAATAAATTTACATTTCTTTGCCATTATTACAATTCATAAATATACATAATCTGATACATCAAAAGTTGAAAGCCTAGCCTATTGGTAGTTCCTACCTCAGCTATGGCGGCATCAGTGCTTCTAGAAAACTGCGGAACATCTCCTAACCTCTTGCGAATCGGGAGCTTGGTCTGGTTCATCTTGTCTATCTGATGTTGTGTGATGAAAAAAGAAAGCAAGGGTGAGCAGCAAGCCCACCAAAATAATATGTATAATGATTAACAATATATGAGCCTTCTCATAGTACTCATGAAAGTCTTGGTCAAAAGAAATGAACCAAGTTGATATCTTAATGCGATGAAGTCGCAAATATTCAGTATATATATACATATATACTTTTCAAAATATTGGAAGTCCTCTTCCATGCACAATATACACAAAGTCCCAGTGTATAACTGTATAAAAAAAATATCGTTGCAAGGTGATCTCATATATCTAACCTTGTCTCAACGTTTTTCTGAAAATCTTTGTCATTCATAAGACAATTATTAATTAGATATAAGTTTAAAAGATGAAGTTACAAGATACCCCAATATACTTATATCTCTCCCAAATACTACTTGAACTACCACCGTTCAAGTTATAATTAGCTTCAAAAGTTCATCACATAGATGAGACTATAAGGCAAGATTTGAATAGATTAAATCTTTAAAATATTATCAAAATAAAATGAAGTTACGAGATACTTCATTTGATGTAAACATCATTTTGAAAACTTGACCCTGCCAACACTCAACAATCGCCCAACCGTAGCCTTTCTATCGAAGTGCTCTGGGTAGTGTTGCAGAAATTATCCAATTGGATGATGAACTCATTACGGGAGTTTGCCGCGCCAGGAAGACCACTTACGATGATCAGTCGTAGTAGTACAACCCCACCATTTTCTACATGTAGAGGAGAACCTGTCGGATTTACTTGTCAACCGAACACTGAACTCCTAAGGAATGGACCGCCTTAGCGGAACTTCCAGGCCATTTGGGCCAATATAATAAGGCTGGGCCGGCGCTACTCGGCCACTTACGCCACTCCTAGTTCAGATGAAATCCATGACTCTGAAACGTAAAGCTTGTCCCCACTTTCCCCAAGTAGAAACTTGTTGATACGGCTCCACCAAGAAGTCGTATCTATTTGGAAAGGAGAACTCACCGATATTTCCCAGGCGATGCCTGTTAATGGATTAACTTGTTCCAAGAATTTTACTTCCCGAGTGTTGGGTAAGTAATCAATTCATTTATCAAAACAGCAACCTTGTTGCGAATATAAAACACACCACAGAGCCGGATCCCTCAGGTTTTGAGCGAGTATTTAAATCCCCTTCGAAAGGAGGATCTTAAAAAAATGAGTTTTGGGATCCGCTCTAACTTTTAAAAAAATCATTTTGAAGACTCGCAAAACATTTTTAAGAATGTTTGGAGTGAAGCTGATTTAATGAAGTAAATCAGTCCCCAGAATATTTAGAAAATATCTGAATATTATTATTTAAATAATATTCCCATAAAGAATAATCTTTATAAAATAATTGAAGTAGAAGTTTTAAAACTTATACTTGAAATGAATATTAAATAACCAAAGATATACCTATACGAAAGTACTATCTTTATTTGAATAATCAAAAGTGAGTTTGATTATCGACACCTTATTCTTTAATAAAATAAAGAATATATCTCAGCAAATAATCGGAGTCATAGATCCTCAAATGAATATTCAAATAATATTCAATAAATAAAATAAGCTGAGTCATAAGCCCTCGAATGAATATTCAAAATAATATTCAATAAATAAATAAGCTGAGTCATAAGCCCTCGAATGAATATTATAAATAATATTCATTAAATAAAATAAAGGAGTCATACATCCTCAAATGAATATCCAAGTAATATTCAATAAATAATATAAAGGAGTCATAAGTCCTCGAATGAATATTCAAGATAATATTCATTAATAAAATCAAGTTATCGAATAAACCTTATTCGATTAATAGTTTTGAAAACTATAAATATATATATATATATATATATAAATATATATATATAAAATCTACTCGGGATCCTCGACTCCCGGTTTTAGAAAATATTTTCACCTTTGGGTCCCTATACTAAGGGTATATGCAAATTACTGCTATTCTCTAGCATAGGTATTATCAACTGAACCAACAGATATATTTGGCAAGAATACGAAACAGGCATGCATATATATACCATATCAGCATGCTTCAATATATCGCAACATTTGCTAATTAACCAACATGCATCTATCGCAAGATAATGCATATACATATATACATCACAACAACAGTATACCGGATAGAAAACTTGCCTGAGCGACTGGGGGTTACGAATGGCTCGGGACGAGTCTGGTAACCTATAAACAACAAGTAAGTTGGAATTAAACCAAAGTCACTTGTAAATCTATACTCTAACCAACTCAGACTCTAACGCTCGTTTTGCGCTTACTGATTCTCTTAAGTCAATCGAGTACCCTCGGCTCCACCATTTTTAATAATTTAACCTTTACGAGTTTTAAGGCGATTCCTTCGCGAGTGTCTTACCAACTGCCTAACACACTTACCATAAATGTTTCATGTATTAATTAACCCTTTTTGGTCTTTAACCTATGTTTCAAAGTAAGGCGAGGGGAAAAGTTTCGTTCGCGAAACGCCGTTACTTGAAACGGTCGTTTCTCCTAAACCGTGCATCGGAATCGAACGAACTACATATCAAAACGAAGCTCGTAATATGAGCTATCTAAACATGGCAGTGGTCATAATATAGCAGGGGGTTCTCGGGTCCTAATATTATGCACAAAAACAGTCCAAAGAAAATCGGACGTTACGACGGCTATGTTTACGCGATTACCAATGTTTAAACTACTCCAATTAACCACCAACCAACTCATAACCATCAATACAACAAAACTTCACCTAAACCATACCACATCAGTCCATAATCTCCAAGGTTTTCAACTCAAACAACCGCAATCACGACCTATGAACTATAATCAAGCTTCAATTACCAAAAACACTTCCAAATCAAACCAAACTACTAATAATCACAATCCATGCTTCTCATTTCACAACACCAACCATTAAACTTACTAACAAATAAAGTAAAGGCTAGGGTTTGAAGTTTATACCTTCCTTGGGAGGTGTTAAGTTGCTAGGAAGCCTTAGGGAGCCTCCTACAAGTTTGATCTTTCCAAAGAAATCAAGAACACAAAGTTAGGCTTTGAAGTTTCTAAATGTCCGATTTAAAGAACTGTAAAAATGAGGGTCTTACCATGATTATTTGGACGATACTTGTGAACAAGAGTTGTAGGCCATCTCAATACCTTTCCAATGAGCTATAGAACACAATATTTGAGTGAGAAATGAAGGAGATACAGCAGTTTTAGTGTTCTGGTTCTGTTTTGGCCGAGAGCATGAAGAACAATGCCTTGGTTTCTTTTTGATTTTGATGAAAAATGATTTGCTTGGCTTGGTTGGTTTGATTTTTGTGTTTGTTTTAGTAAATTACCTAGTTGCCCTTGATTTTGTGTGGTTAAAAAGCCACCACATCTCCTTCCTTCCCATGTCATGCTTGTGTCATCCTCATGATGTCATCCTCCCCTCCTTGTCCTCTTCTCATTGGTTGGGTGACATCATCCTCTCTAATCCCTTTGATTAACTTCCTAATTGTTTGCCTAATGACCGCTGATCTGTTATACGGTTCGCTTAACTTTCGTTTTCGTTTATCGTTTGAAGGATCATACCCGGGATCTTATTACTTAGGTTCCCTTAACCTTTCTCAATATATTATATTCCTTTTATGATCCTCTCCTATAATCCTTTAATTTAAATCCTTTTTATCCTGTTACCTTTTTCTCAAATCTTTCCGTATCTAGTGTATTTCCGGGAAAAATCAAAGTGTTCGGATTTGGATTCTGACGATCTTTACATACACTTATATCCCATATAAAGTACTAATAAAATCTCAGAATATCCATATCAGAACCCCTACATAGTGTGGCATGAAAAGTTTTCTCATTCAGCAAAAACACTATTCATAAGGGTTTCAAAAATTTCCCAAAAATTGGGGTTATTACACATCTTGTTGTACTTCATGACAGATGGTAGGGTTTATCATATAAGGCAAAATGCCATTCCATTGAAGTATTTTGAAGAATTGGAGCATGTACTATTCTTACTTCAAGTGGATGACAGAATAACAAGAACTGCTGCAAACTATTTGAAGGATCAGATTCAGAGACAGAAAAGGCTTTATTCTGTTAAGTCTGACAGTACATATGTTCCAAAGTACAGAGATCACAAGGATGATATAGTTGAAATGAAGCCCAACACTGCTAAAATTATAACTACCTTTCTAGGTTACAGGGTTGTGGAATTCAATCTTGAGTCTGATAAAGCTTATTTGATCAGACTGGATCAGGATATAAGAAAAGCAAAGATTAATGATCTCAGGGCTGTAATCTTTCAAATTGGTGAAGATACTGCAGAGCTTAAAGATGCTAAAAGGAGAATGATTGATGAACTTAGATATGCTGAGAGATGTTTGTTGAAAAACTATCTCAGAACAACTCCTGACATCAGAGAAATCAGTAGATGAAGCCAAGTCGAAGATCTACAACTGCTTAAATTCTGATATTTGTACAGACTGAAGTTGTTATCAGAAGTTAAATATTGGTAAAGCTATAAGGACTGTAAGTTGTAGTTATCTAGTCTAATTCTCATGCATTTGTACTTAATGTTTTTGACATCATCAAATATCTGTTAAACTTGTATATTATGCTAATTTACAAGTTGGGGGAGATTGTTATATATATTTGATAATGTCATGGCTAATATGATTTATGTTTAGTTTTCAGATCTTACTTAACAGGACAAATCAGTACTTAACTGGGAATCAGTACTTAGACTGGAAGTCAGGACTTAAGGATATCAGTACTTATATTATCAGGAGATAATCATCAGAAGTTGGATATCAGAACTTAAGTGCTGAAGGACGATCAGATAAGGACATTAGCTGATTAAAGGAAAGAAGATCGAGATAAACATAAGAAGAGATATGCATGAAGGAGTTCCGTGAAGAATGGAATACTTGGAAGAAAAGATATTTGATTGATATATTTTAGGAAGCAGAATTATATTCCATATCAATTAGCGATTATCTTGTAACTGTGTAATATATAAACACAGACATAGGGTTTACACTATAAGTATTATTATATTTAAGAAGATTATTCATTGTAACCCTAGCAGCTCTCGTGATATTTGTTCATCACTGAGAGGTAACAGTTCCATACTGTAACAGAATTTATTGTTTCAATAAAGTTTGTTTTATGTTACTTAAGATATTAAAATTCGATTTGATTGTATTTTACACTGTATTCACCCCCTCTACAGTGTGTGTGACCTAACAAACTGATTCTCACACCGGAGGTGAATCGAGGGAGGGAGGCAATCTCACGCGTTCTCTTCCTTTTCAGGTCAAACCGAAGGATAATCTTCTTGTCCGTAGAAATCTTGGCGTGATATTTTACGCTGTATGTGGGAATACATGATTTAATTTGAGTTACTGAGACTATGACTAACAACAATGATGAAACACCGTCTGGCTTCACTCCACATGATCGGGGCAACCGTCAAAACAGTTGCTGGCTGACGTCGATGGGGTGATTAAGCTTACTCCCGAAGAAGAAGCCTTGCTGATCAAAAAGGGAAAAAAATTCAGTCGCAGAGAAAAGTAAGAAGAATCAGGAGAAAAAAGAAGCCTAAGCGAGAGCAAAGCGAAGAGAAGCTGATGCACTCCGGCTGAAGGTCTTACTGCTCCTACGAGCAGAGATCGAGTTACAGGAGAATACAATTCGTGAGGCATTGGAGGCAGACGACACGGTGGTAATCACCAAGACCAGGAAGGAGTGAATATGGCATAACGAAGAATATGAGGCTAACTCTCGTTCGAACCCCAAGAGGAAACGCTTGAATGCCTACTACTTTTCGGATTCAGATGCTGAACGAGATGGGTCCCGAACCAAGTTGAGTAAGCTGGAGAAGCCCATGTTTAGCGATAGATGGGTCATCAGGAGCTAATTTTGACAGAGGAAATTGAACATATCGACCTCTACCGGGCGAAGAGAGGCGGTTCTCGAATTTAAGACACACCTGAAGGGATCAACCACGATACGGTACAAGTCACTTAAGCCGAGGTTCATCGGCTCATACAAACAACGGAAGAGGAAGTTCTTTAAGTATTACTCCCACATGTGCCGAAAAGTCAAAGACATCGAAGCCTTGGTCCATTGTAGACAGAGGGAGAACAAATAGCTTGGGGACTATTTGGCTCGGTTCAAAGAAGAAACTGGAATGATTACCAACCTGGACAACGTCAAAGCTATGTGATTCCTCACTGCAGGCCTAGACCCCTATAAAGGTACAAAGCTACGCTCCTATTTTTATGATTTTCCTCCCAAATCCTCTAATGATATCTATGTGAGGGGAGAAAACATCTGAAGGAAGATGGAAAGTATCGCGGGTTAAAAGGAATCCCGAAGGGAAGACCGAGGGAAACGACTGAAAAAATATGACTACCCTTATAGGTTTGTTAGTAACTAAAGGAATAACAGAAAGGACAACAAGATTGAGTCTGATCGTGGAGCCAAATGACGTCGAGGTAGATATTCGGTCACGTTCACTCCTTTGAACGCGCCGATCTCCAAGATTCTCCACAAGATCAAAGGAAAGACCGAGTTCATTCCACCAGCTAAAATGAAAGTCCCAAATCACAAGAATTTTTTTGATAAATACTGTGATTATCACCAACAAGGGCACAATACGGATGAGTGCTATCATATGAAACAGATGATAGAAATGATGATCAAGGAAGGGGAATTGAACCAGTTCGTCCAAGATTTAAGGGATAGACTGGGGTCCGAAGAATAACCGAGAGGAAGAGCCCGAAGGAAGGGACAAAATAAGGGGCGAAGTAAAAACAATTTCAGCGGGAAGTGTGCTAGACCGGGACAGTAAGACCGTAAAGAAGAAGTACGCCCGACAAGTATACAATCTGTTGTGCAAGACATGCCTGTACCTCAACAAGACTAAGTCAAATTGACAACCCTAAGTAAGTTGTTTTGTTATCTTAGTTTTTATTTGTACTTGTAACATTTTAAAGTCTGTAAAAATGCAAAAGAGCATACTGGAGTCTTTTTCTTTAAACAATATCAAGCCTAAGGATTCTATCTGGAAGAAGATCAAGAAGATCATGCATCAAAAGAATTTTGAAGAAATTTGGAGTTGAATAAATCTGTTTGGATAAAAATACTCTAAGTCAAGATCTCTACAAGTCACAGATTTAGTGTTATAGAGAAGTCACTCGAGAACTCCAAATGACTTATCGAGAAGTCAGTAAAATCTACTAGAGAACTCAGAGAGATATCGACAAGCCAATTGAAGACATGAAGTTTTGAGATATCGACAAGTAATTTCTTCACTAGAAAACTCAGAGTTATCGACAAGTCAACATTCATTAAAGAACTCTGAGTTATCAATAAGTCAAATTTCACTAGAGAACTCAGAGATATCGATAAGTCAAAATTCACCAGAGAACTCTAAGTTATCGACAAGTCAAAGTGAAGACATGAAGCTGAGAGACCTCGACAAGCCAAAGTCTCATATAGAGAATTCAGAGACCTCTACAAGTCAAATTCACTATGGAGTATTAGAGATCTCGATAAGTCAATATACTTATCGAGATGTCAAGATCTCTATATGCCTAACTGGAGATCTCGAGGTAAATTCTCAAAGTACAAATTGCAGACCAGTTCAATATCCAAGATCTACAATCAACAAACAATCCAACCAGCTGGATTGACAAGTCTACAAAAAGTAGCTTGAAGGATGTGCAAGATCAATGGTGAAGATTAACTGACAAAGGAAGATCAAAGTAATCACAGGATGCTAAAGATATGTTAAGCCAGAAATAGAAGATTCACTTTTCCTAAAATGGAAATGACAAGTGACAGTTTACTAAAGGATAATAGCATGTCTTATTATACACTGTGTAAACCAGCAGTTAACTGAATTATAAAGTTAACACTAGTCCTTTGTTAGTTGTAACAATTTAAATACAAAAATCTCGTAACACTCTCAAGGAGAAGCTAAGCTCTTTATCAACAAAGAGCCTAGAAATTTTATAGCAAAATATTCTTAATTTTAATATTAAATTAAGTGAGTTTTTAAAGATTTGTGTTCTTTATTATTGCATTCTTAAATTCTGCATTAACACATTTCACTACAAGATTTGATTTACTTTGTTCAACCATAAAGAATTCAAGAAAAGCACAAAAACACCTAAAATACATTCACCCCCCCCTCTGTGTTATTCATTTCCTAACACAATCTTTATCAATTTAGTCTGAAAAAGCAGGTAGTACCGATTACTTTAAGCGAAGAAGACTACGAGGATGTGTTCTATCCTCACGAAGACCCCTTAATTGTCAACACTTTCATCGGACAAAACAGGATTTGGAAGGTGTTGGTCGACTGGTAGCTCAACCATCATCTTGTTCCATAAGACTTATTACAAAATGAATCTAGTAGGAGAATAACTAGAGCCTTTTCATGAAGCACCACTATATGCCTTCGGTGGGCATCCCATTTAGTTTGGAGGCGATCACTTTGCCAGCTCTTCTTGGTAAAATTCCTTATACTATTGATAAAAAGTAAAACTTTATGTGGTTCAGACTGAGACGAACAATGCAATCATGGGGAGGCCTTTCTTGTCCACCTCCCAAGCAGTGGAATCCATTTCCCACCTCAAGCTAAAATTCTCTACGGAAAAAAGAGTGGGCGAAATGAGGGGCAATCATAAGGCCGCTCGAATAATAATACTGGAAGATCTTGAGAAATACCAGCAATATGAAATTCGGGATGAACTCGGGAAGAGGAAAAGAGCCGAAGCCGAACCCAGTGGAAGCAGGCAGACCCTTAACATTGAGCTAGAAAAATTTAGGGATGATCTGTCATGTCCTATTGCCAAACCAGTCGCGGAATTTGAAGAGGTCGAACTCTATTCCGATCATTGGGGAAAATTGTACACGTTGGGAAGAATATGGAAAAAGATCTGACGGAGAAAGTTATTACGGCCGTTCAGCAATACCATGATGTATTCGCCTGGGGACCCGAAGATATGCTCGGTTTGGATCCCAAAATGGCTAAGCATTGCCTTAAAGTGTAGGCCAAGGCCATACCAGTGAAACAAAAGAAGAGAACTTTTGTTGCCGAATGACAGAAGGTAATCGAGGCCGGAGTGAAAAATCCACTGGAAGCACATTTTATAGAAGAAATTGAGTATCCTGATTGGTTAGCTAATGTGGTTGTGGTAAAAAGGTTAAACGGCAAATGGAGAATGTGTGTGGACCACACGGATCTCAACAAGGCTTGTCTGAAGGATCATTACTGATAGGTCCATTATTTTACATCTTTTTAATACATAATTTATGTCTATTTTTATAATTTATTAATAAATAAATAGTTTTACTTTGTTTTGTAAGAAAATAAATAAAATCAAAATTTGAGCAGGAAAATGTGAAAAAGGCAAGGAGGTGGAGAATACTTGAAACTAAAGAAATTCGAATACTTACTAGAGAATAAGAAGGAAACGAAGGAAATATTTACCTAGTTCGCCTGATTTAAATTTTTAGGATTTTGAAAATTCGTAGTCTCTGTGGATCGAGCTGTAATTGCTACAACTAAACTCTATGCGCTTGCAGTTCTTATTATTTTACATATCAAGTTTTTAGTGCCGCTTCCGGCGACTATTGTTAATTCTCTCTCCTTTATATTGAATTCTTCAGACTAGTTTCTTATTTTCTCTTTGTTTGTTTTTAGGGAATAGTGAAGCGTAACAAAACTTGGACAAGCAGATCGCTAGAAGGCCTAGTCGTCTTTTTTAAAAATTTTGAAAGTACTTTTCGGTATTCCGTATCACCACTATCTATTTTTTTCACTTTTATTATTGAAAAAATCCAAAAAAAAAATATTTAAAAAATCCAAAAATATTAATTAGTTAATTTTTAAAAACCAAATTGTTGCATCATTCATTCTCTCACATAGGATCACATCATCTAGATTTTTTTCCCAGTTTGTATTTATTGTTTTCCATCTTATACAATTATGGTGATTGTTGGAAGAGAGAGGTATGTATAATTTAGAATAATACACATAGTGTAGTGCATCTATAAGTGTTTATTATCTCGTACTTTGTTTGTTGTATCATCTAATCAATCTTACAGGCACGTCCCCATTACAAGATCATGTGAGGAATTTCATCACCCTTTTCTTGACCCACAAATTACTAATTCCTTCATCTTGCATTCACCTACCTTAAGTAAAATTAAGTAGACGTTTCCCCCTAGAATTTGAGCTCAATTAAGAAGGTACCTAAAAGAGAAAGTAAATTTGAAATTATTTAAACTTTTGATGACAAGGAAAGTGCATCACTTACATGGCCAATTTGGATTGGTAACTAGGCTAACGATTTCTCTAAGTTAGTGCCTTGTTAACAAGGAAGTGCCCCCCCTCTAACCTGGCCAATCAGTTTGAATACATTTAGATTTATAGAATTTTTGGTGGTCCAAAAGTTACGAGCTGTCTAGATTATTTTAGGATTACCCTAGATTTAAGATTTTTCTTTTTGATTTTCCAATTTTTCTTGGGTGTATACTCATAGCTCTTCTTTGCTACGTGATTACTTGTCTTATATGCAAATTACTTGGGTTCGAGACCATACATCTAGATTAGTAAGACACTCTAACCTTGCATCTCTTAAAGTAGTATGAAAACTCGAGTTATCTTCACCCACTAAAATTGAGTCAATAGAAAGAGTATGAATTTCACCTATAGTCATGTATGTCTCACTTAAAGACTGTTGTTACCCCGCTCGTTCCGCTGAACCCTCATGCATAGTCTTACCTCAAGTAACTGCGGACAATGTTGAAATCAAACATCACTACATTAGCATGTTACCTAGGTTTGTTGGTGTAGAGGGAGAGGATTCATATATTTTCATTCGAGAATTTAAGAAAGTGTGTGCTTTACAAAAACTCCACAACTTAATGAAGACTCCATTAGGCTCCGACTTATTAACTTTTCTTTAAAGGAAGAGGCTAAACAATGGTTGTATAGTATACCCTGTAATTCAATTTCCACGTGGGAGGGACTTGTGTCTATCTTTCTTAAAAACTATTTTCCAAACCATAAGGCAAACAGAGTTAGGAATGATCAACCAATTTCAACAAAAACAAAATGAGTCTTTCTGGAAATATTTTGATAGATTTAAAAAGCTCTTGTCTAAGTGCCCTCAACATGGTATAGAAAAATGGAGACTTTTTAAAATTCTTTATGAAGCCTTAGACAGTCAAACCACTGCTTTGTAGGAGTTTATGTGTCAGAGTAAATTTATGGATAAAAATGAGGAAGAAGCTTGGCAATATTTTAAGGAGTTAGGTGAAAAGATAATTTTATGGGAGTCAACTAGGGAACCTAATCCTGAATTTGTAAGATCTAAGGGCTTAAATGTAGTTGGTAATTCCATTGCAACCGAAGCTAAGTTAACTACTCTCACTAGGCTTTTAGAAACCTTAGAAATCAATAATATGTCTTCTTAGTTGTCAATTTGTGCAAATTTATGAGGCAGCTGGTTCTCATACAACCCCAATTTCTGATTCTATATTAAATGATGAAAGATCTATCCATGAGACAGAATCTAATGTTGGTAAAGATGTTAATACTTCTAATCTGAATGACATTATAGATCCTGAGGATGATCTATTCTTCCCTAAAGATATGCCTAAATATGTGAGGCGACAAAAGGTGAAAGAGCTAGATGCTAAGAAGAAACAAGATTTCTTTGATGATGTCTGGAATAAGAAATGGAAGGATATTGATTATCCTATTTCAAAGAATTATGTTGTCACTAATCTGGATACAGCTGAGAAGACCATTCAGAATCCTGATATGCTTAATCATCGAAAACATCTACTCTTTTAGTAAGATCTTTGCATTCTGCTCAGGTGGCCACCACTTCTCAAATCAATCAAATCAAAGAATCTTTCCAGGCTATAAAGCTGACTACTCATCAGGAGATATGGAAACAGATTGGACCACTTCTTGAAAGACATACTCAGATTGAAGCCATTCAGGTTAGACTGGAAGCTCAACAAGAACAAATATCTAGACAACTTGATGAGATTCAAAATTCAATGGAGATGATTCTATCTCTACTGCTTGGTGATGATGCCAAAAATGGGGAGAAGATTGCTAAATCTAAATGCAAACAGCTGACTTTGAAAGGAGCTGACAAATCCTGATGGTGGAGATAAGGGAGGAAGGAAAGAGATAGTGAAAAAGGAGAGGAGAATATCTAGCTGGGACTAGTGGATCATCAAAAGCCACTAGAACTCAATCTAGACAAGGTGGAGGAAACAAGAGAAGTAAGAGGATAATTCAACAATCAAAGGAACTGACTGTGACTACAACAACTCAACAAACTCTGAAAGTCATAACTATTGATGATGACCAAGGCATTCTAGAGATAGAAGTTGGTGCAGAAGCAAGTCAGTATTTACAGAATTTGAAAGTTAAAGGGAAAAAGACAACTCTGTTCTACAAATATCCAAAGATTCAAGCATTTGACTCTTAGGTTAGTATAATAATATTTGAGAAAGAGAACCCAGGAGTTGATCTAGAACACCTAAGGCAGATGGAGGAAGAGTTCAAGAATTCTATGAAGACAGCAAATGCTGATGCTGCTGTTATCTCTCAAGATCCTTATGAAGATGATCATTCTAATAGACCAACCAAAGAGGTAGTCATAAGGGAGGTAGGTCAATCAGATGTTGAAAGGTCTCTCATGTCTCAAGAAATCTTAAATGCTGACAACATTCATAAGGGGAAAGAGAAGATAGGAGAGAAGTCCAAGCCACCAAAGCCTAAAGCTAAAGCTGTTGCTAAGAGGAAATCGGTATCTAAGGCACCTAAATCTCAAATAATGATATATACAATCTATACAGTTGCTAAATCCTTCGAACTGAAGAAAGAGCTGAAGAAGATGAAATCAGTCAAACTCATCAAAGAAGAAAGATTCATGAAGCTGACTGGGCTGAAAAACTAAAGTTAACCTCTGACACTGCTCAAGTTAATGAAGAAGCAAATGTTGGTGTTCAACCAATCACAACCTCTGATACTACTCATGTTATTGATTTTTCAAACCCAATTCAGGTTGAGACAACAAATCCTGATTCTGAAAACATAAACTCTGATAAGCCTGAACTTACTTTTGAAGAGAAGATGAAGTTACTATGGGGAAACAAGAAGTCTGCACCTAGAAGAGATTCTTCTGAAACTTTAAAGAAGATTTACAGTGGGAGTTCTTATACTAGAAAACCTGGAATCACGAGTGGTCTGGGAAGGTTAAGTGCTGATCCATCTCTGGCTGATGCTTTGATTCTAAGGAAGCATGCAAATCTGACAGAAATTGAAGACAATGTGATGTTTGAAGACTTGCAAAAGATTATATATGTACAATTTATTGTTGCTCTTATTGGAGAAAAACTGATATATTTTATGGAGTCTGGGAGAATATTGAGGTCTACTCAAGAACAGTTGAGAGACAAATCATGGAAGGAGTTATAACTTGTTTCTACAATTCTCAAGGTAACCAATCTTATAACTGCCAAATGGTCTACATTTATAAAGAACTTTATACAGTTGAAGCAGAGATGAATGTCTTACAAATCAAACTACATTCCAAAGCATATTGATCAAACTGAGTATGTTGTTGATATACCTGTTGGAGGAGCTAAAATAGAAATGAGTCTAGGAAGGGAAGTCTTAACATTTAATCCTGATGGAAAGAAGATTAGATTTCTGGAACTGGATGATCTATCACTTGATAATTCAAAGCTACATGACCTCAGGACAACCATATATCAAAATGATAAATCAACTGATGAGCTAAAAGAACACAAATATAGGATGCAATGGTACTTGGATGTTATGGAAGAAAATCTGCTGAGGAAGTTCCTTGAAGAAGCTATAGATTGTGTTAGAGTTCAGGAATGAAGAATAAAGTTTGATAATCACTGTCTGTAAGATTATATATGTTTATTTGATTTATGCATTTAGATAGTTTTTGACATCATCAATTAAAACTTGTACATAATTACATAATGCACAAGTTGGGGGAGATTATTAGATATAATTGATGATATCAGGATATAAACTATCAGAGTCTTTTATCAGGACTTAATAAGTGTACTTACTGAAGGTGAAGTCATCAGTACTTGTGATCAGCATTTGATGTCATCGGGATTTAGTCACTTCGGTAGATATTCGAGAAGAAAAAGATTGCAGAGTTCAAGGCGGTGAAGGATTTTATTTCAGAAGCAATCATACATGGATATGTATTAGGTTTCTTATTATAATATAATAGGATTCCTTATTGATTGTGTAATTGTACACTATATAAGCACATATTAGGTTTACACTATAGGGGTTACGAATTGTTTTATCGGACCTAATACACACACATACAAATATATATATATATAGGGGTGAGTTCTATGGAGTCCACATTTTTATCGGAGTCCTCGGAGTCCATCTACGTTCTGCAAATAAAATATATTGTAAAACGTGTTATTTTGCAAAACATGTTACACAAATAGCATAACTTCAACAAAATCATGCAAATCTCATATATTTACGGTACAATATGTATGTTCTGCAATATGAACATTTATGTTCTGCAAACTAAACATGTTTTGTAGAATATATATTTTTGCAATGTTCTGCTTGTAAAATGTATGCAATCTACAAGATTTTTGATAGAATAGTGATGTTTGTCAAAAATAATATGTTTTGCAATATTTTAAGCTATATTTTACTTGCAGAACATATATGGACTCCGAGAACTCCAATTAAAGGTGGACTCCATAGAACTTTACTCTATATTATATATATATATATATATATATATATATATATATATATATAACTCCCCCGAAGACGCCCCTGACATAAGAGGTCGAAATGTAACAATTACGGTATGATTTACTTGTAACACAACTCATTTATAGTATAGGTTTATTTGTCGAGATATCTTATTTAACATACTGTTAAAACTCCCCCGAAGACGCCCCTGACATAAGAGGTCGAAATGTAACATTTACGGTATAGTTTACTTGTAACACAACTCATTTATTGTATTGGTTTATTTGTCGAGATATCTTATTTGACATTTTCAGGACCGTTGAATTAAAATTTCAACGCTCATATATATATATATATATACTCCCCCGAAAACGCCTTTAACATCGGGAGTCGAAATGTAACATTTACGATATGGTTTACTTGTAACATAACTCATTTATAGTATAGATTTATTTGTCGAGATATCTTATTTAACACATTCAGGACTGTTAAATTAAAATTTTAACGCTCAGTAATAAAAGTAGTTTTTTTTTATTTTATCAGTTATTTTTCATAGAAAGGCGTAGAAAAAAAGATGTGAAAAATAGCTGAAAAAAGAAGAAAAAAACAAATTTTGTAATCTTAGTCATTAAAATATTAACCCGATGATCCAGAATCAAAGTATTAAATAAGATGTGTGTAGAGGAACCAGGGCCCTTTAAAGTATACCTTCTGACTTTACTTTGATATTTGATTTATCACTTGAATGGCATAATGGATCTATCAAGTTAATGGTTTTTATGCTGAACAAAAGGTGTAATAATATGTTTGGGCTTACTCAGATTACACTACATAATTATAATAACTAACTAATAAAACTGGGTATCATTAGTGTTCTTAATCCATCATACACCACAAAAAGAAAATAAAATGATGTCTTTTAAAAATATTGCATGTCCAAATGTTTTCCATTTGCTTCCTCCCACTACGGGATCAAATTCCAGGGTCCCATTACCATCACCGGTAAGATACCACCAGTATATTCGTTTTACAGATATAGTTTCACCTCTTTTTTAATATATTATTATTAGTGCATAATGCATATTTAAAAATTTGAGAGAAATCAAAATTTCATATATCCCCGTAGAACCTTTGTTCAACGTATATATAACAACTTCATTTCGTCATTTGTTTAAGAGATTAAAAGTAGTTACTTTTACTTCTCTCTCTTTATACTCGGATTACATCCACAAGAAGTGGCTAAGAAACTAACTTTCCAAACATATTTACATTAAAATTTTTTAACAAAGCACTAGGCACTAGCTTCATATATGTGTGAGTATATATATATAAATATTCACTACTAAAAGAAATGCAAGAAACAAAAACAACAAAGGAGAAGAATGGAGGAAGAAACAGAAAACCTGGTACCAATATCAGTGTCACCACAAAGAATAATTAGGGACACAAAGCTAGAGTTAACAGTAGATGAAGTAGTGGAACAGTATGTTGGGTCCTTGGGATTCTCTCAAATAATTCATGTATTTCTAGTTTCCCTTGCATGGATTTTCGATTCGCAAAACACTTTGGTCACTATTTTCACCGACGCTCAGCCAGCTGCATGGCGATGCACGTCTCCTCCGTGCGTCCGTAACGACACTGCCAATGCAGCAGCAGTGTGTAGCATGGTTGCAGGAAGCTGGGAGTGGATTGGGGGAAGTAAGAGCTCAATTATTGCAGAATGGAGTCTTATCTGTGATCGCAAGTTTCTTGCAGCTGCTCCGGCTTCGCTGTTCTTCATTGGTTCACTCCTTGGTAAGTTCATCCATACATACTTCCTAACTCCTTTTTGTTCCTAAGCTGTGTATGCTAACTATAGGATAACCATATTGCTTTACTAATCATACATTCGTTTAACTTCACCAGGACTTCCATTGTTTTACAACTAGCAATTTTAGTGTGCATCATCTAATGTGAGCACTGATCACAGATCATCTTTTATAGTATTCAATAGATTACCGGCTAATGATGTACAGAAATCCATATACTTATTAACATGCAAACCAAACGTCCCCACGGCCAAATCAACATATGAAGAGTAAAACCAGACATACACATCGGAGAGTTTAAGAAGAATGCCAACAACAGTGTTGGTGGGTTGAGTTGGCGTCCCCTTACCTGTTGTGTGATTAATTACACATAAAAAAAGTTTAAAACCTGTCTCTTGTAACAAGTCTTAATGGAGGCCCGTTTGAGTTGATATTTCAAATTTTTAAATAACTAACGAAAAAGAACAAATTTTTCAAGTTTTGAAACAGAAGTGCAGGACCGGAGACTGAGCAGACTTAGAGCATCTCCAATGGGTCTGACTAAAATTATTGGCTAAAATGATATAAAATACTGATTATCTAAATTTTACTTAATATGTAAGATATTGTATTTCAACGGGAGTGGCTATAATTGGCTATGTTTTTAAAAATGGTATGGTAATATTAATTCAAGTTATTATAAATAGAATATTTAATTTCAATATGGTAATAGATGATGTGGAGTTATGTTAGAGGTTCCTAGTGGTTCAACAAATTTAGCTAATATGACGAGTTTAGCTAAAATTTTAACTAAAGGGAATAACCCATTGGAGAGCAATTTATATTTATACAATCTCTATAATTATATATATGGTATGCCACCTAGATTTTTAGCTAATTTTTTACCACTGGAGATGCTCTTATGTCGCCAAACATAACCTTACTACATTAGCTAAGCCTAAAGCCTGGGATTGTAACACGCCAAAACACAAGTTGCGGCCAATCCTGAGTTTACGAAGGAGGCCGAGATGTTCGAAAACCTACCACTTTGGGCCAACATATGATGCAAAGCCTGCAACTGGGTACCTTACAAGCATAAGGATATTCTTATGAGGGTTGAGGAGGGAGATACATCGCTTTTCCCTCCTTTCCTAGTAGTAGTAGATAACAGAATAAGTTATACTACAAAACTGCAAACACAAACCATTCTATTCAAGTGACCATACTCAAAATGAATAGTCGCCTCAAAATCTTATGAAATAAGTACTGATGTAATAATTATGTGAGTATGCAGGTTCTGGTTTTTATGGGTGGCTTGCAGATGCATACTTGGGAAGGAAGAAAACAGTACTCCTATCATGCCTCTTGTCTTCCATAACCTCTTTCCTCACCTCCTTCTCCCCAAACATTTGGGTATACGCTCTTCTTCGCTTCTCTAACGGGTTTGCACGATCTGGCATTGGCATTTGCTGCCTCGTGCTTTCCACCGAAGCCGTTGGACGCAAGTGGCGTGGGCAAGTAGGGCAATATGGCTTCTTCTTCTTCACATTTGGTTTCTTTTCCCTCCCCTTAATCGCCTATCCTAACAGAACCTGTTGGAGAAATATCTATAGAATATTATCCATTCCTCCCCTGGTATACTCACTAATTGTAATTCCATTTGTGTCAGAGTCACCCCGGTGGCTCCTTGTCAAGGGAAGAAGCAAAGAAGCGTTTGGTATATTAAAAAAATATGCGCAACTCAATGGAAGGAAGTTACCTGAAAATCTCTGTCTATCGGAACCCTCCCAAGGAAAAACAGGCTGTGGAGAGGCGAGGATGAATCTCTGGTCGACTAAATGGGCTGCTAAAAGGATGATCACTCTTATGATTGCAGGATTTGGGGTTGGGTCTGTTTACTACGGGGTGCAACTCAATGTTGAGAACTTGGATTTTAATCTTTACTTCTCAGTTGGACTTAATGCAATGATGGAGATTCCAGCTGTTTTCATAGGCAGTGTACTACTGAGCTTTACAAACCGTCGTACACTTTTCTCATGGTCGGCTTACATTGCTGGAATATCGTCAATCATCTGTATCATATTCTCTAGAGGGCGTAAGAAGGGAGATGAATCAAAAGGAGCATGGACTCAACTAATTATTGAAGGAATAGGGTTCATGGCTGCTTCAACTGCCTTTGATGTTTTATATATCTACTGTGTGGAGCTCTTCCCAACCAATGTAAGGAACTTTGCCGTTTCTATGTTACGACAATCCTTGATGTTAGGTGCATCCATAGCTCCTCTGTTTGTGGTTCTTGGAAGGTTGAGCCCCTCACTCTCTTTCCTTGTTTTCGGCATACTTTCTATCTTTAGTGGAACGCTTAGCCTCTGGCTTCCTGAGACAAAGAATGCACCACTTTATGAAACCTTGGAGCAACAAGAAGAAGAGGAGAAACCAAATTCTGTTTCCGTGGAGTCAGCTTTAGAACTTGGGAAGTAACTTTTATGTTCACTTGGTTGTTTATCTGGCTTTAAAAGTGTAAATATTACGTTGTCTTGGCTGTTCATCTTACTTTATGGTGTGTAAATATTATGTTGTCTGTTTGTCCTAATTTCCATGTTTCGCATAGAAAAATATGGCAAAGTTTATAATGGTGTTGGTTGATGTTTTATATATATATTCAAGAAGTTGATTTGCTTATCGGGTAGGATATGTAATTAAAACTTTTTATGTCTTGTATAGTTTAGTCGATGGAATAAGGGATCCGGATTCCTGTAATCTAGTCCAAAATGACACACGTATTTATCTTTTCGCTTATTAGTTGGCCAGCAAGGAAGCCTAAATAACTGATATATGCACGATAATTGAGCTCTGATCTCTCTCTCTCTCTATACACAAACTCACACACACGTATATATGGTTCTATGATTGTATCACCTCATGCACCATCTAAACATGAAAATAAATACCAAAATTCTCTCAAGTATGTCTCTTTCTCTCTGCCTTCCTAAATTCTCTATTTCCTATAGAGGAAGATATGGAGATCAAGTCATATAGACATGAGCTAATTAAGGACCCTACAATCACCGCTATTTCTCATAAGAGTAACTAAATATTCCATAATGCACATTTGATTCGACAATAAACATACAAAGTTGTGAGTGACGCAAACGTTTATGCTCCTTAAAATACTGCAGTATTGTGTTAGCATAGACAGCTGGGCAAAGCACAAAAAGAAGCGCACAAGTTGATGAATACATACAGATTTATCAGTTTTCCAATCTAATGACCTACAGTGATCTCTTTCGACTAAACTGTCACACTCTGGCTATATCTTCGTAAAAAACCATTCGTCAAGCAATCAATATTCAAAATTTATAATCCCAGTCAAGACTTGAGAAAAAGTGTTACTTATGCTTTGGAATGATGAACAAAAGAAGAAAATGCTTTAAAACTTAGTAGGGTTTTTCAGTAAGCTTACCTGGTCAATAATACCAAGTACTCTTTATCATACACAACTGGACGCATATTTTCAGTAATCCTGTATTGAGCTTAGCCATCCAAGGCAGGTTAGATATTAAATAAAATCGGAAGCAAGCAAGAAACAGAATATCCCAGAAAATTCACCCTGCCCAAGAGGGTCAAATTTTTTTATGGTTATAATATTATTTTTTTGAATGAAATTCCGTGGAAGACATGGCATGAAGAATCAATTAACTATATGGACATAATTAAGGTAGTTAATAACTAACAGTGAACAGAAACCTGATACAGAGTAGTGGTGGTTGAAACTAAGCCTTAATGTAGCAAAGAATCATTCTATACATAACATTTAAACACTAAGCAAGTTTTCTCAATGTATTTCAGAAGCAAGCTGCGAAGCATGACATTTGGAAAGATAGATAATAATGGACTAAACATGATCTTGAATGTTGCAAAGATAATCCAAACAGACATCTGCCTAGAAATGATATCATAGATGTCTACATAAGACCTAGGTACCCTTTCGGTTTGAAGCCATACACGTAGGTAAAATTTCAATGTGAAGGTAGCAGGCCACTGCTTTTGGTTCTGATAAGTAAATTTTTATAGTAACTTTGATAGTATACAACTCGATATGGAAGTAAAATTAGCTTCATAACCTCAACTTATTGACTCTCTGTCCGTTGATTCGTATCATATATACTATCCAGTTAGTGTCTAAGTTATGCCAGTCATAACAGGTCGTGTATTTTCGAGGCATACACTCCACCTACAATGTATTGGAGAAACATCTGTCTAAAGAAGCTTTTCAATGGAAATTGCGGTGCCTTTAATTTTAATTAAAATATTATCCAAAAACTTTTCTAGTAAAACTGAACACAGAAGTATGGAGCAACCTTTCTCCAAGACTTTTGAAAGTTATAGTCTAAGATGGTGAAGATGAAACCCTTGTTCTTTTTCGTTCACTTTACTCACCTCGGATTTTTCCTCCCTGTACTTTTCTGACCATAGGATTTGGTGTCAACCGTAATATTTAACTATTTAAGTACGTTAAGTTTGGTTTTTAGTTGCTAGGATGTATAGTACATTAACTACATTTAGACTGGTTTTCAGTTACTATGATTTACTATTTTATGAATTATTTGTGGCGTGCCGAGAGTATTTACACATAGTAGATTTCGTTACTTAAGTTAGCCCCAATCGGTAAACCGTAAAACCGCCAGTTACCCGGCGTGCATATGTAGGGCAAGGACTAAATATATAAGAATGATTCTTCCTTTTAGATTTTGTTAAAATTAATACTCCATGTCCTGATTAATGGCTGATAGTAACATGTATATCTAATCAGCTATTCAGCTATCATCCATACATCTTAAAAGACGACGAATAAGGAAGAAACACAGATAAAGGCAGGTAGATCATTAAACAATTAGCATACTGAAGATTAGCAAGGAAGCTTGACGAACATAACCACATACAAGAGCACATGGTCTGGTACAGAATTATTTAAGTTAAAGCTCCAAGCTCTATAAACAAAATAGTAATCACTTTTGGCAATGAACCATGCTGAAAAGATGAATACACCCATATCTATTCTTCAACTTCAAACAGTCTATCAAATTATTAATAATCTCACAGTATAAATAAACTTAGCAGTCTTTACAAAGCTGCGAAATAATGAAGAAAAAGGCGAGACAAGGCTACAAATTAATAAAGGCTAAGACAATTGAACACCAAAAACTAATTATGGCATTTAACAAGATCGTTACATTAATCATCTTACAATCAAGAATCCGATCCAACTCGAAACATATATAACCGTAACCCCAAAATTTCATCATTTATTTGTAACTATCCCTATGATGGCAAAAACCGCATACCATTTTACTATAATGAATATCTCATCGCAAAAATGATTAATCAATCAATTAGAAATATATATAAATCTACAACCCTCAAAATCAATAACATTAGTCATAATTCAAAGAAACTACCCAATTGCAGCAGCAGCTTTCTGCTCCTCCTCGGCCGCCTTAGCCTCTTCCGCAATAATCTTCTTATTCCTCTCCAACGCATTGGCCACTTCCGCAGGCATATACTTCTCATCATGTTTCGCCAAAACCTCAGTAGCGGAAAAATAACAATCCCAAGCCCTAGCTTTCATAGTAACACTCTTGGCATCCTTACATTCCCTAATTTCCTCCGTAAACGGCTTAACAAAGCCTTCCACAACAACGGAATGACCTTCTCGAAACAAATCAGGCAAGGAGCCGTTGTAACGAACTAAAATATCTTTTCGTAAATCAGTTATAACAAACTCCATTTCAGATGAGGAGGCAGGTTGATTAACGCTTCCTTCGAGCACAAGTCCGCCGAGACGGAACTTATTTTTCGAAGGATCAGAGGCGTATTTGTTAATTGCGTCTTCAGGAGTAATGTAAAACACTAATTGGTCTTGGAATTGGTTGAGGACAATGACTATGAAGCCAGCTATGCAACTGAAAGTGAGCGCGTAGGTCCAGAGGCGGCGCGTTTGCATCTGACGCGCGCGAGCTGCGATATCGACTTTGGGGGCGCGTGTGGGGACGCGGCGGGAGGTGGAGAAGAAGTGGAACTGGGAGAGGTTAGTTGGGTGGGGGTAGAGAAGGGAAATTGGTTGAGTGAGAGTGATTGTATGGTGGTGGCGGTGGTGGAGGAGAGTAGTTGTGGTGGTGCGGTGGTAGGCGGCGGCGGCGCGGAGGAGACGTGGAAGGGATGATCGGGTCGTCATTGGTTTGAGGGGTTTTGAGGATTTACGGCAGCGGGGTTATTATAAATCAATTTTTGGGCGAAATGTTTTTAAATCTGACTACAGGTGATAGTTCTCTCCTATTCACACAAACGTCACTGTTTTATGTTTTTCAATACACGTTTCACTTTTTTGTTGGGCTTTTCACCGGATACTTGGAATTGTAATTTCTTTCAAGTTTTTTTCTAAAAAAAATATTAATTGACATTTTTAATTTTTATAAAAATCATTTATTTTATTATGTGCTCAGAACTCCTATATATGTGCTAAAAATTTAAACGCCATTCTTATGGGAGAAATTTGATATAACACCTCCAGAAAATCTCGCTAGAACAACTGATTTTAATCATGATTCACGAGTGAAAAAATAGTTTCGCGCACCTAAAAAAGTAGGTCATGAACTTTTGTTTTTATTAAATTAAAATCTGATAAAACTAAATCATGTCATAAATAGTTGATAGAATTTTAGAGGAAATTGAAATAAGTTGAATTAAAAGATTTACACGAGGAGTCACATGAAATCAATCATCGATATATATAGTGGGGAAGACGCAGCGTTGAGGTGTCGCTGATAGGGATAAATAAATCCTGATTATATAATTAAATATTGCATCAATTGTACAAGGTACGGGCTGCTAGGCCCAATAAGAAGATGTATATTCAGACCAGAAAGGTTAACACGTTAATCAGGCCTGATGGACCAGATTGGGCCTGATGGAACAAAGAAGGCCCAAAAACCCTGATTATTCATTAATTTCGTAATTAATTAATAAGGGAAAAATCAGCTATTGAGAAGAGTCCTGACAAGGATATAAATCCTTGTAGATTAGCCTCTAGGGGACCTAAAAGGATAAGTAATCAGTTTCCTACTATTTAGGACTCCAAAGTCCATTCTAATTATGAGACTTGCCCACCAAGTCTCCTATACCAAGTCCAATTCAAGGACTCCCAACATCTATATAAGGGGCATCACCCCACAAATCAGAACTACGTTTTTTGGCTTGATTCTCTAATTCACGGAGATACGTAGGCATCTCGTAAAGGCAGATCGAGGCACGAAACAAGAGAGCAGCCATTAAAGGCCTTGAGCTCCCGAATCTTAGCAATAAATACAGCAATTATATATATTAGTTTTTAATCCATAACATTTGGCGCCGTCTGTGGGAAGAGCACAACAACAACCATGGCGAGAACACGGAGAACAATTAAAGCTCTGGAGGAAGGAACACCATCAGGGACAACTCAGGTAATTTCGTCAACCGTGGAGATTCCTCCCCACTCAACTTATGCATCTGCTCAAGGGGAAGCCCAGACAGGGGCAACTCAACCTCAGCCACAAGGGACAACTCCCCCGACTATTCAAGGTACGAATCCTCAAGTTCAACAAGTACATATACCTGTGAATTCTCGACCCGTCGGGTATGAATATTCAACTATTGTTACTACTAACCCCCCTTATGGGATGCCCCTTCACCCTGAGGTTGGAGGAAGCGTATATGCTAGGCGAAGCGAAGCACGAGGGCAGTCGCCCCCCTATATACGAGGTTTGGGTCCTATCCCTGAGGATCGGGAATTTTCTGGTCCTTACACTGAGAGAGACTCCGAATCTTCGGATGATGAAGTGGCCCCGAGAAGGAGGCGTCCTGGCAAGGAGCCAATGGCCGATGAAAGGCAACGCCCTCAAAGCACCCCAGGGGCGAATCCCCAAGAAGTGCAGGAAAGGATCAGGGCTCATGAGGCCAAGATCCAAAGGCTGAGGCGTGATTTGGAGGCTCACCAGGCCACCAGACCCCTGATACCTCCTAGGGGGAGAAATCCTCCTCCTGTCATAGACTTGGATGGTCCGGTACAAAGAAGGGCTGTTGTCCCAAGATCTGATCCAAGCAACCTACTCCCCCTTGGAGATCCTGATGATCCAACTCCGCCCTTCACAGAAGAGATAATGAATGCCCATATCTCAAGGAAATTCAAGATGCCCACTATCAAAGCCTATGATGGCACGGGAGACCCCGCAAATCATGTTAGGACATTCTCTAATGCACTGCTGCTGCAACCCGTGAATGATGCTATAAAGTGTCGGGCCTTCCCTCAAACCCTGTCGGGTATGGCTCAAAGATGGTACAGTCGCTGGCCCCCAAACTCTATTGGATCGTTCAGGGAGTTAAGTCAGGCTTTTATTAAGCAGTTCATCAGTGGGAGAGTCCATGAGAAAAGTTCAGCATCTCTCATGAGTATTGTGCAAGGAGCAAAGGAATCTTTGAGAGACTACCTGAATCGTTTTATAAAGGAGGCTTTAAAAGTCCCAGACCTTGATGATAAGGTAGCCATGATAGCACTGCAACAAGGAACTAGGGATGAGTTTTTCAAGATGTCCTTGGCCAAACGTCCCCCTGAAAATATGTTGCAGCTCCAGGAAAGGGCAGGGAAGTATATCAAGGTTGAAGAAAGCATGAGGAAGACCGTAGTAAGTAATGAGCCCACTGGAGGCAAGAAGCGAAAAACTGATCTGGAGTATATCGCTAAGGACAAGTATCCTAGGACTGAACAAAATCCTGATTCAACCCCCAAGAAGGGAGGACCTGGGCAAAAGTTCACTGAATACGCTAAGCTGAATGCTCCTAGAAGTCAGATTTTGATGGAGATTGAGAAAGACAGAGATATTCGCTGGCCTAAGCCCTTGAAGGCTGATCCCGCCAAGCTAAATAAGAGCAAGTACTGCAGGTTTCACAAAGATGTTGGCCATGACACCGATGAGTATAGACAATTGAAGGATGAAATTGAGTTCCTCATTCGAAAAGGGAAATTGAACAAATACACTGGAGAAGGAGAGGACAGGAATAATAGTGGAAGGAAGAACTTTGAAGATCAGTAGGAGGGACCAAGACGACCAGGGGCGAAACCCCCAACCTAGAGGACCAGTTATAAACACCATTTATGGAGGGCCGAGACCTCGAGGGCATGAGATAAACACGATCTTTGGAGGTCCAACTGCTGCTGGATTGTCCAAAAATTCCAGAAATGCATATACTAGAGAGGTTATGCATATTGTAGGAGAAGCCCCGAAAAGGGCCAGGACAGAAGTAACATTGGCTTTTGATGATTCTGACCTAGAGGGAGTCAAGTTTCCTCATGACGACCCGCTGGTCATAACACCTATAATAGGAAACAGCCCGGTCAAGAGGGTTCTTGTTGATAATGGTGCTTCTGTGGATATCTTGCTCCATGACGCCTTTCTAAGGATGGGGTATAACGATTCCCAGTTAACACCTACCGACATGCCGATATATGGATTTGCTGGAGTAAAGTGTCCTGTAGAAGGGATAATCAAGTTGCCAACCACCATAGGTACGGAACCAAGGCAAGCAACGCAGATGCTGGATTTCGTAGTGGTAAAGGCTAGTTCAACTTATAATGCTATCATGGGTAGAACAGGGATACATGCTTTCAAGCCAGTCCCCTCTTCCTACCACTCAGTCATGAAGTTTCCCACCCGAAACGGGATTGGAGAAGAGAGAGGAGATCAAAAAATGGCTAGAAGCTGTTATGTGGCCTCTTTGAGGGCGGATGGAGTCGGGGGGCAGGTTCTTCCTATTGAAGATATGGATGTCCGAGAAAATGATGAGAAGAGAGGAAAGCCAGCAGAAGACTTGGTTTCTATTCCTTTAGACCCCGAGAAGTCTGAGAGGATGACTTTCATTGGAGCCACGTTAAAGGAGCCCCTTAGAGGGAAATTGGTGGAATTTTTGCAAGAAAATAGTGATGTATTTGCATGGTCAGCAGCTGATATGCCAGGCATAAACCCGGAGCTGATTACTCACAAGTTAAACGTGGATCCAAGCCGGAAAACCGTGAAACAAAAGAAAAGAAATTTTGCCCCGGAAAGACAAGAAGCTATAAGACAGGAGGTAGAAAAGCTCTTAGAGGCTGGTTTTATTGAGATTCAATTTCCGGAATGGTTAGAAAACCCGGTAATGGTGAAGAAGGCTAATGGAAAGTGGAGGATGTGTATAGACTTTACTGACCTGAATGATGCATGCCCTAAAGACTGTTTTCCGCTGCCTAGAATTGATACTTTGATTGATGCCACTGCTGGACATGAGATGCTGAGTTTCATGGATGGATTTAGCGGATACAACCAGATCAAAATGCATAAGGATGACATTCCAAAGGTATCATTTATCACTGACTTTGGTGTTTATTGTTATCTTGTTATGGCGTTTGGTCTCAAGAATGCAGGAGCCACCTATCAAAGGTTGGTAAACAAAATTTTTAAGGATCTCATTGGTAAGACTATGGAAGTCTATGTTGATGACATGTTAGTCAAGAGTCTAGTTAAGACTGATCACATAACCCATTTGAGGGAAGCTTTTGAGGTCCTGAGGTACCACAAGATGATGTTGAATCCTACGAAGTGTGCTTTCGGAGTAGGATCTGGAAAATTCTTGGGATTGATGGTCTCAAAAAGGGGAATTGAGGCTAACCCCGATAAAATAAAGGCGATCCTGGACATGGAACCACCAAAAACTATCAAGGATGTTCAGAAGCTCACAGGAAGGGTTGCTGCGCTAGGACGATTCATCTCCAAGTCAGGAGACAAGTGCTTGTCATTCTTTAAGTCACTAAAGAACATCAAAGACTTTGTATGGAGTGAGGAAAACTAGAGGGCATTTGAAGAGTTAAAGAAGTATATGGGCCAGGCCCCGTTGTTGGCCAAGCCAGTTCTGAGTGAAGTTTTATTCTTGTACTTGGCTGTTTCAGAGAGCGCCTTGAGCGCGGTGTTGGTTAAGGAGGAACTGAAAGTCCAGAAACCCGTATACTATGTCAGCAAAATTTTGCATGGTGCTGAATTGAATTATTCAACTATTGAGAAGTTTGCTCTAGCCTTGGTAATGGCTTCGAGAAAACTGCGTCCATACTTTCAGGCTCATCAGATTGAGGTGCTGACAAATCAGCCACTGAGAAATGTCATTCACAGTCCCAAGGCAAGTGGAAGATTGATTAAGTGGGCAATAGAGCTGGGAGAGTTCGATCTCAAGTATAAGCCACGTACGGCAATAAAAGCCCAGGCACTAGCTGACTTCGTGGTGGAATGTACTATACCCAACCAAGAAGTCGGGGGGGCAAGAAGATGCCATACCTCAAGACAAGGGAGTCGGTAATGGGGGCAAAGAGAAGGATGAGAAAGAATATTGGGTTCTCTATTTTGATGGAGCATCAAAAACAAACTCCAGTGGAGCAGGATTGGTTTTGCAAAGCCCTGATGGGTTCTTGATTGAGTATGCTATGAAGCTAGACTTCCCAACCACAAATAATGAGGCAAAATATGAAGCCCTGATAGCTAGCCTTGGTCTAGCTGGGACACTTAGAGTCAAAAACTTAAAGGTCCGCGGAGACTCAAAGCTGATCATATCCCAGGTAAAGGGAGAATTTGAGGCAAGGGATGATACGATGGCTAAGTATGTACGCCTAGTAAGGGCTGTGATGACCCAATTTAATGAATGCCATGTTGAACACATTCCAAGGGAAGAAAATATTAAGGCAGATGCGCTATCAAAGTTTGCTTCATCTGAGATTGAAGAAAGTTCGGGAAGTGTGTACTTCCGTATTTTGAAGACACGGAGCATAAATGTTAAGCTTGTGGCACCCATAGGCCTGGGGGCGTCATGAATTGATCCTATCAAGGCTCACATTCAAACCGGTTGGTTTCCAAGTGATGCAACTGAAGCACGGAAGTTAACTGTTCGAGCACTAAGGTACTCTTTGATAGATGGGATTCTTTACAAAAGATCTTTCGTGGTTCCCTACTTGAGGTGTCTCAGGCCCGATGAGGCACGCTTGGCTCTTGAGGAAGTGCATGAAGGTATTTGTGGACAACACTTGGGGGGCAGGGCCTCAGCTCATGAGATAACCCATTTAGGCTTCTATTGGCCAAAAATGATGGCTGATGCCAAAGAATATGTGAAGAAATGTGATCGCTGTCAGAAGCATGCACCAGTTGTTAGACAACCCCCCGAAATGCTGACCTCTATCAACTCACCTATTCCCTTTGCTATGTGGGGGATGGATATTCTAGGGCCTTTTCCTATGGCCACGGCACAAAGGAAGTTTCTGATTGTAGCCATTGATTATTTCACCAAGTGGATCGAAGCCAAACCCTTGGCCAAAATCACAACTAAGCAGGTTGCACAATTCCTGTGGGAAAATATTATGTGCCGATATTGAATTCCCCGTATCCTCGTCACTGACAATGGAACACAATTCAACAATGAGGAATTCAAGAAGTATTGTGAAGAAAACAAAATTGAGCTACGGTTCACCTCTGTGGCTCACCCGCAAGCCAATGGGCAAGCGGAGGTAGCAAATCGGATAATCCTGGATGGACTAAAGAAGAGGATCGAGAAGTCAAGAAATAATTGGGTGGATGAAATACTTCCAATATTATGGGCCTACAGGACTACCTGTAGAGTCACGACAGGAGCAACTCCCTTTATGTTGGCATATGGGGCAGAAGCAGTAGTTCCAGTAGAGATATCACATTCTTCTCCAAGGATTCAGGCTTTCAATGCAGAAGAAAATGAGGAAGGGCAGAGGTTAGCCCTGGATCTAATTGATGAAGTGCGAGATGTGGCACATGCGAAGATAGTGGAATATCAGAAAAAGGCTTCGTTCTACTACAACCTAAAGGTTAAAGAAAGGTTCTTCAAACAGGGTAACTTAGTCTTGAGGAAGGTGGAAGCTTCTAGTGTAGGGCAGAAAGGGAAACTTGCCCCAAATTGGTAAGGGCCGTACAAGGTCAAGAGTGTTCAAGGTAGAGGAACCTACAAGCTCGAGACTATGGATGGCTTTGAAGTCCCGAGGACTTGGCATGCATAAAACCTAAAGATTTACTATGTGTAAATTGGTTGAGCGCAATTCTCACTTGCCAAGATGACAAGTAGGTTGAAAAGCACCTTGAAGCTTTGCTTGCTTAGGACTACATGTTCTAGTTTTATTTTGAGGATCATTAAGACTTATGCAAGGGATGAATCCTAATTCCCAACAGTTTAAGAAATTCGTAGAGTTTTTCGAAGTATGTTGGCATGGCAAGTACACTAAGTGCACAAGGTGAAAGCATAAAGTTCAACAAACAAAGATATAAGGCAAGAGAATGCTACAAGTAAAAAAAAGAGAGAGAAGGCCCAACTCAAATGTTGCTAGGCATGGGATTATGAAAGCCCAATAAAAGATCCACATCTGAAAAAATAATCAAGCCTAGTTAAGGGCCCAGTCTGAAAAAATAATCAAGCCCAGTTAAGGGCCCAAGTGTTTGAAAGGCCCAGCAAAAACTTCCAAGTTAGAAAATGTGAAAAGAAAGCCCAGGAAATAAATGACCCCCCAAAGAAAAGAGAAATTATTCCTGACCCAATTCGATCAGGATACATGCTATATTCCTGATCAAATATTCTTGGTCGAAAAAACTACGACCAGGAACAAAAGAAGGGGATAATTCGGTCAAAAACGTAATTCCTGACCGAAAAGGTCAGAATTCTTGTCGAAAAATCGTGACCCTGAAGGAAGCCCAATACTAGGACCCAAAATATGAAAGTTGACAAAATTTCTGGATGAATTAAATATTCAGGCATGTCATGGATCTTGGGCTTTGGAGCCCATAAATAAGAGCCCAGTAAGAGGTTTGACCCGAAGAGAGCCCAGTGAAAGGTTTGACCCAAAATAAAAGCCCAGTTCAGGAAAAATAATGAAATTAAATATTATTGGGCCTAAAAAAATATATCAAGCCCAGATAAGGGCCCAAATATTCAAATCAAAGCCCTGCACCAGGGTCCAAAATCTGGAAGAAAATATATGTGAGTATTATCTTCAAAAAACCAGGAAAAACAAGGGGCCCAATTGAAAAGCCTGTAAAAAAAAAATGGCCCCAAGGAAGCCCAAATGTTTGAAAAGCCCAGAACTAGGGGCCCAATTAACAAGGCCTGTGGAAAAGATGCCCAATAAGAAACAAGCCCAGAAAAGGGCCCAGATAATTGAAGTTGGAGGCCCAGGGATAAGGCCCACTATATTTAAAAAGGGTTATATCAGGCCCATGAGCCAAAGCCCTGTTGAAAAAATAAGCCCAAAGATCAGCCCAACAAATTCAGCCCAGGTTTAAGGGCCCAAATCCAAGTGTATGCAAATAAATAAAAAAAAATATATATATATATATATATATATATATATATATATATATATATATATGTATATATTCCTGACCTGTTCGACCAGAAAACACGAAGAAATCCTGGTCGAATGGCCTGAGGTCGAAACCCTGTCGATCAGGGGTAAAAAACGGCCTTAATTCGACCAGAAATTGTGAAGAATTCCTGATCGAAATCTTCGAGCCCGAATTGGCGTCGACCTGGGCAACCAAAATGGGGTTAATTCGGTCAAAAATGGAGATCCTGACCGAAAATTCTGATCGAAATTGAATCCTGGCCGAAAGACGAAAATTCTGATCGAAATTGAATCCTGACCGAAAGAAGAAAATCCTGATCGAAATTGAATCCTGACCGAAAGAAGAAAATCCTGATCAAAATAGAATCCTGATCGAAGGGAGGAAATCCTGGCCGAAATTCGACCAGGATTCCTGATCGAAAGCATCCTGCCCGAAACCCTGTCGACCAGGGCAATCTGAAGGTTAATTCGACCAGGATCCTGGTCGAATGGATTCCTGGTCGAAATTTTTATATATAAAAAAAAATCTGAAAAATTACAGAAAAATAAGGAAATTCCTTAAATATTTTCTGAAAAATATTAATATTTTCAGAAATAAGGAATAAATCCAGAAAATTAATGGATAAATCCCAGAAATTAGGGAAAAATCCAGAAAATTAAGGAAATTCCTTAAATATTTTCTGAAAAATGTTAATATTTTTAGAAATAAGGAATAAATCCAGAAAATTAAAGGATAAATTCCAGAAATTAGGGAAAAATCCAGAAAAATAAGGAAATTCCTTAAATATTTTCTGAAAAATGTTAATATTTTCAGAAATAAGGAATAAATCCAGAAAATTAATGGATAAATCCCAGAAATTAGGGAAAAATCCAGAAAATTAAGGAAATTCCTTAAATATTTTTTGAAAAATGTTAATATTTTCAGAAATAAGGAATAAATCCAGAAAATTAAAGGATAAATCCCAGAAATTAGGAAAAAATCCAGAAAAATAAGGAAATTCGTTAAATATTTTCTGAAAAATGTTAATATTTTCAGAAATAAGGAATAAATCCAGAAAATTAATGGATAAATCCCAGAAATTAGGGAAAAATCCAGAAAATTAAGGAAATTCCTTAAATATTTTCTAAAAAATGTTAATATTTTCAGAAATAAGGAATAAATCCAGAAAATTAAAGGATAAATCCCAGAAATTAGGGAAAAATCCAGAAAAATAAGGAAATTCCTTAAATATTTTCTGAAAAATGTTAATATTTTCAGAAATAAGGAATAAATCCAGAAAATTAAAGGATAAATCCAGAAAATTAGGGAAAAATCCAGAAAAATAAGGATAAATCCCAGAAATTAAGGATAAATCCCAGAAATTAAGGGAAAAATCCAGAAAATTAAGGATAAATCCCAGATATTAAGGGAAAAATCCAGAAAATTAAGGGAAAAATCCAGAAAATTGAGGGAAAATCCAGAAAAATAAGGATAAATCCAGAAAATGAGGGAAAAATCCAGAAAATGAGGGAAAAATTCCTGGAAACTAAGATAATTCCTGAATTAAAGGAAAAATCATTGTAAATGTGTAGGTCGCTCCACACTTTACGCAAAAACGAAACCCTGTAAGGGAATGAATAGACTTAACTTCTGCGAAACCTAATCAATGTTTCCCAAAAGTTGGGGGGCAAATGATAGGGATAAATAAATCCTGATTATATAATTAAATATTGCATCAATTGTACAAGGTACGGGCTGCTAGGCCCAATAAGAAGATGTATATTCAGACCAGAAAGGTTAACACGTTAATCAGGCCTGATGGACCAGATTAGGCCTGATGGAACAAAGAAGGCCCAAAAACCCTGATTATTAATTAATTTCGTAATTAATTAATAAGGGAAAAATCAGCTATTGAGAAGAGTCCCGACAAGGATATAAATCCTTGTAGATTAGCCTCTAGGGGACCTAAAAGGATAAGGAATCAGTTTCCTACTATCTAGGACTCCAAAGTCCATTCTAATTATGAGACTTGCCCACCAAGTCTCATATACCAAGTCCAATTCAAGGACTCCCAACATCTATATAAGGGGCATCACCCCACAAATCAGAACTACGTTTTTTGGCTTGATTCTCTAATTCACGGAGATACGTAGGCATCTCGTAAAGGCAGATCGAGCCACGAAACACGAGAGCAGCCATTAAAGGTCTTGAGCTCCCGAATCTTAGCAATAAATACAGCAATTATATATATTAGTTTTTAATCCATAACAGTCGCCTTATTTTATTTTTCTAAATTTTTCATTTTTTTTATTTAATAAATATAAAAAATTACAATTACCTTATTTTCTTCTAAATATATTATCATTATTCGTAATATTCTCGTAAAAATTTTACAAAATCTTTCATTAAAATTTTTGAAATCAACTTGGTATCATAATTTTTTGCTCGAAAAAAAAACTTAGTGTCATAATATTCTCTTAAAATATCTATTTTTTTAAAAAAAACATTACCATCTTGAATTTCTTTTTAACAACATATTTTCTCTTTCTCTTAAAATCAGCTTACTATGTTAGGTCACACACTGTAGAAGGGGGTTGAATACAGTGTTTACTACAATCAAATCGAATATAAGAACTCAAGTAACAGAACACAGATTTTATTCAACACAATAAACTCTGTTACAAAGAACTGTCCTCTCTCAGTGATGAACAAATTATCACGAGAGCTGCTAGGGGTACAATGAATAATAATCTCAATTAAGATAACACATATAGTGTAAACCCTATGTCTGTGTTTATATACTACACAGTTACAAGATAATCTTCTAATTGATATCGAATATGATTATGCTTCCTAATATATATCAATCAGTTATCTTTTCTTCCAATTATTCTATTCTTCATAGAATTCTTCTCCATGCATATCTCTTCTTATGTTTATCTCGATCTTCTTTCCTTCAATCAGCCGTCTTCCTTATCTGAACGTCTCCTTAAGTCCTGATATTATCTCCTGATAAATATCTCCTGATAACTTAAGTTCTGACAACTTAAGTTCTGATATCTTAAGTTCTGACTTCAGTATAAGTACTGATTTCCAGTTAAGTACTGATTTGTCCTGTTAAGTAAGATCTGAAAACTAAACACAAATCATATTAGACATGACATCACAAATATATCTAACAATCTCCCCCAACTTGTAAATTAGCATAATATACAAGTTTAACAGATATTTGATGATGTCAAAAATATTAAGTACAAATACATGAGAATTTGACTAGATAACTACAACTTATAGTCCTTGTAGCTTTACCATCCTTAAAGTTTGATATCAGCTTCAGTCTGTATACACTTCAGAATTTAAGCAGTTGTAGATCTTTGACTTGGCTTCAATTTCTGATCTCTTTGATATCAGGAGTTGTTCTGAGATAGTTCTTCAACAAACATCTCTCAGCATATTCAAGTTCATTGGCCATCCTCCATTTAGCATTTTTCAGTTCAACTGCATCTTCACCAGTTTGAAAAATAGCAGCCCTGAGATCATTTCTCTTAGCTTTCCTTATATCCTGATCTAGTCTGATGATATATGCTTTATCAGACTCTAGATTGAATTCAAGTCCCTTAATACCAGAAAATGTAAGTGATGATTTTTGCAGTATTATGCTTCATTTCAACCATTTCTCCACTGTGAGATCTGTACTTAGGACAGTATGGGTTGTCAGACTTTACAGAGTAAAGCTTCTTCTGTCTTTGAATATTTGATTTTAAATAACCTGCAACACCATCTGTTGATCTATTTTTCACTTGAAGTAGAAATATAACATGTTCCAGTTCTTTCCAAATACTTCAATGGAATAACATTCTCCCTGATCTGGAATACCCTCCCATCTGTCATAAAGTATAACATGATGTCTTCTTTCAAAATAGAATGATAAACCATTTGTACATATTCAAGTTGATTCAATCTCTCAGTAGTTGCTCCTACACCTGGTTCACTCAAGGAAGTTGGATCATTGGTAGTGTTGTGTACTCTCCTTTCTTTAGAACTACCCAATCCTGATTTGTCTCTTGCTTCCTTTCCTGTAACAACTCTTGCTTCAAAACCACTTGATGTAGTCTTCAAAGGTTGAGTCTGTTGAGCTTTAGTGAATCCTGATAGTAGCATCTTTGTAGGTTTAACATGAGCAATGTCAGAGGTTTCATTTTCCTTATCTTCTGATATCAAGCCAACTTGAGCTATGTCAGAGGTTGCTTGCTTCACTGTCATATCAGAACTTACTACATCTTGACTCTGAACAACTTGAGCCATGTCAGAGGTTGGTTGAGAAATCTTCTTTTTCATCAGAGTAAGACTAACATCTTCTTCATCAATTATTTCTTCATCCATGATTGGCACATATACCTTTAGAAGTTCACCAATTTTTTCTTTGCCCTTGGATCTATCTCCACTTATGATTTGGCTTTGGTTGCCTCAGAATTTGTCCTTTCTTTTATCACAATGCCCTTAGGCTTATGTGGCTTCTTTTCCATGACTTGAGCTTTAGACTTTGAGTTGACATTTTCTGCTTTAAGTCTAGCTTCTTCTTCCTTTAGAATTTCAAAATCCATTCCTGGATTTTCTTTGAGAAATAATCTCTTTGAAATTTCTTCATCAAGCTCCAGATGTCTAGTAGAACTTATCCTTTTACCAGTGCAAAACTTATTCTTCTCCCAGAATCAGAACTTGTTCTTTGTGTAGAAATTTCAGTTGTCCTTGATGAAGAACCTTTACCTTGACCATGACCTCTACCCATTGCAGAGTTTCCCTGGTCATCTTTTCCATCATCCTTACCCTTCAGTGGTTGAATAGATTTGCATTTGGACTTAATTACTTTCTCCCCTTTTTTAGCATCAGCGGGTAAAAGAAGAGAGACAAGTAATTCCACTAAGGATTGGATCTCATTGAGTTGAGTTTGCTGAGAAGCTTGATTCTTTAGAATTTCAGAAATTTGATCTTGTTGCTTTTCTTGAGTCTTTTCAATATACCCAATTCGATCAAAGGCTGGTTTGAAAAATCTGTTCTTTTCCAATTTTATATTCATATCTTGCTGGATCAGAGATTCTTGAATTTTATTCACCTTGTCATGAGTTATTGAGTGTTGACCCTGAAGGTGCCTTGTACTCATTGCAGTAACTCTTAGCTGTGCCTTGAAATCATCATTTATCAGCATTGCATCAGCCTTAGCAAGGTGCTCATCAAGAATTTTTTCAGTAGGAACAAAAGTAACTGAGTTCCATTCCTTAGTCCACTCCTTTCCTCTAGGAGTTTCACTCCAAGGTACTGGTGCATCCTCTCTAACAAACTTCTTGATTAAATCAGCTTTGCAGGGAGCTTGTTGAGGTGCATGTCCAGATGGACCAGCTGCATCGGCATCTACATTTGTAGCAGCTTCACCAGTAATTTCAGCATTGTCAGTATCAGAACTTACAGAGCCTGCATTATCAGCATCCTTTGATAAAATAAGAGTATGTGAGGCTATAGAGGCTTCAACATCATCCTCTAAATTCTGATCTGCAACTAAGTTTTGATCAACATCCAAATTTTGATGCCCATCTAAAATCTGATTTTCATCATTCAGATTCAGAATTGGCGTTGTTGGAATATCTTCAATGAAATCAACATCTAGAATTGGTGTTGTTGGTGGAGTGAGTTGATTTGGTGGAGCTTCCAAGTACAGAACCTCAGGCACAACCAAGTTATGAATATCAATTTTAGCACTTGTACCTGGGTCTTCAACATGTACTGGATCAAGTATAGGAGACACAGGAGGTGTAGGCACTTGCTCTGGAATATCCTCTTGCTCTTGAATAGGAGACTTTTAAGCTTGAGTAAAGTCTGATTCAGCTGTGGGAAGTAATTCAATGACTATAGGTTCTGTTGGGATCAGAGATTCCTGACCCTCTTCCTTAGCTGCTTCATCCAGAATTTCTTCAGAGTGTGATGATTCACTTACAGCCCTTCTGGCTCTTTGCTTTTTAAGTCTCTTTGCAGAATTAGAGACTTTGGGAGATTCATCATCAATATTTAGCTTTTTAAGCCTTTTGAGGGGCCTAGAACTCCCAGTTTCAGTATCTTTCTGAGAAGAGATTTTCTCAGCTTCTACAACAACAGGTTCTAATATTGGAACATGTTCCTCATTGTCTGACTCATCTCTCAGAACAATTCTCCTTCTCTTCTGTTGAGACTGAGGTACTATCTGAGTCCTCCTGGGTTTTGAAGATGAAGGCTTCACTGTAGGTGATGATGGTTCAGGTTGAGGTTGGAAATATGTCCTGATGGAGGGTTGAGTTTGTTGAGGTTGAGAAGTTTGAGGTTGGTGAGAGATGGTATGTTCTGATGGCTGTTGGGTTGGCTGTGATGTGTTGGTGGGTTGGACATCAGGGTAAACAGATGTGTATGTTTGTGGATCAACATTTACCAAGATCTGTTTTACTAACTGAGGAATCTGCAAGGGTCTTTGCACTTGTTTCTTAATGTCAGCATTTGACAAATCATTAAAAGCCCTTTTTGCAAGCTTAAAGGGTGGAATTAAATCACTGGTAGGTTGGGGTTCATCAGCACAACATAAAGTATATATAAGCTGACAGAATCTAGCAAAGTATACTACATTCCTATCCTCTGTCATCCTATCCCCTATGAAACCTAGCACAACACTTACAAAATCAAAATGAGTTTGATGAATAAGGGCATACCCGATTTGCTGACTCATGATGGGAATAACATCAAAGTTGGAGCACTTATTGGCGAATGCCTTAGTGATACAATCAAAGAAAAAGCTCTATTCCTTAATGATATTTGACCTTTTCAGTTGACCCAGCTTTCCCAAACTTTTCTCATAGCCCAGACTTGCCATAAGCTGCTGCAAGACAGGATCCTCCACTGTTGAGAATGTGCAACCTTCAGGTAAGTGGAGCTTTACGAACTACTCCAGGAGTAACCACATGCTCGACATCTCCTGATGTGAAAACAATGCTTGGAGTACCAGTAGCACCACCATCATCAAAAATCCCAGTTCACCAAAATGTCAGCACTTGTTGGCTTGAAATAGTGTGAGGTTGGGTCAAAGCATACCCAATCTCACTATTTGCTAATAAATCTTGCACAATGGAGCTTCAGCCTTATTCAAGATTGCAGCATAGTTGTTTGGTACAAACTTGGCTCCATCAACAATTAAATCCTTGGGCGCCATCAGAAATAAGTGAGAAATTAGAGTGCCTGTAAGGTGTTTGAGAAAATATCTGTAAAGAAAACGGTCAGAAAATATGAGAGAGAATAAGAAAAAAGAGAGAGTGAGTAGAATAAAAATGAAAATAAAATATTTGAAAATCATTTATCTCTTTTACTTAGACACCCCACGTGACAGCAGTTAATGAGTAGTGGAACAGACCTTTACACCTGTCAGCCATGCAGCAGTTAAGACAAAAGTTAATGGGCACGGTAAATAAGTAATAATTACATTGCACGTTCAGTTTTTTAAAAAAAAACTGTTCCCACTAAACAAATGATTATTACTGCTTTATCTCACATAAACCAATATTCTGTAAAAATATGACCGTTCAAGTAATGACAAAAAATAAACAAAGTAAATAAATACTGCCACATCAGCATCAGAACTTTATTATTATCAGAATTTAAAAGTCATCAGAATATGGCTCCTTAACTCGAAAAGTGAATGATTATTCCTGTAATTCTTCACACAAATACTGATTTGGTTTCATCAGAACTTAATCATCAGAATTTCCATCTGAACTTGTCCTCAGAATTTATGCAACTGACACTTAAACTGTTCATCTAAAACAACATTTATCACCACAGTAATTTTCATCATTCATATGGAGTGTATGTGTGTGCAATAAGCTAAATATCAGACAAAGAGTAAAATCTGATATCAGGTAGCATACATGATATCAGGTCTACTTGCAGTTAGATAGAGTAGTGAGCCAATCATACCTCTGTAATCAGTAATATCTACTGATGTATCAGTATCCTTATCCAATTTTGTTGCAGTGGCCATAGGAGTGTATGCACTAGAACAATCTTGCATTCCAAACTTCTTCAACAAATTTATGGTATACTTAGATTGACAAATAAAAGTTCCTTCTTCATTTTGCTTGACTTGAAGGCCCAGAAAATAGCTAAGTTCTCCCATCATACTCATTTGATATCTTGACTGCATCAGCTTGGCAAACATTGTACAAAGTCTGTCATTTGTAGAACCAAAAATGATATCATCAACATATATCTGCACCAAAAGTAAGTCATTTCCATGGTTGAGATAAAACAATGTTTTGTCAATAGTCCCTCCGTTAAATCCACTTTCCAGAAGAAACTGAGCTGATGTCTCATACCATGCTCTTGGAGCTTGCTTAAGGCCATAAAGTGCTTTATCAAGTCTGTAGACATGATGAGGTAATTTTGAATCTACAAAACCTAGAGGTTGTTCAACATATACTTCTTCTTCTAATTCTCCATTAAGAAAAGAACTTTTTACATCCATTTGAAAGACTGTAAACTTTTTGTGAGCAGCATAAGCCAAAAATATCCTTATGGCTTCCAATCTAGCAACTGGTGCAGATGTTTCATCATAATCAATTCCCTCATGTTGAGAGTATCCTTTTGCAACCAGCCTTGCTTTATTCCTTGTAATTATGCCATCACTATCAGTTTTATTTCTGAACACCCATTTTGTACCAACAACAGATTTGTTCTTTGGTCTTGGCACTAGGGTCCATACTTTATTTCTTTCAAATTCATTCAACTCTTCCTGCATTGCTTGTACCCAATCAGCATCTTGAAGAGCTTCTTCCACTTTCTTTGGTTCAGTCTGAGAAAGAAAAGAATGATAGAGATATTCATTTGAAGTTGCTGTTCTAGTTCTAATACATGCTTCAGGATCTCCAATAATCAAGTCAAATGTATGTGCTTTAGTCCACTTCCTTGCAGATGGAAGGTTATCTCTAGAACTGGATGCTCCCCCATGATCCATGCTGTCTCCATCAGCATTTTCTGATACTCCCCCTGAAATTATGCTCTCTGAGTTGGATTCTTCAGAATTTGGGTTTCCAGAATTATCAGAACTTGGCTCATCAGAACTTGACGAATCAGAACTTGAAGAGCCTGTTCTAGGTTCTGATGCTTTTTGAGATGTGGTTGTATCTTCAATATGCTCCCCCTGCACAGGTGCATTTTCCTTTGGCGTAGTTACCACAGTTTCAATGACATTAGAGTTTAATCCATCAGAATTTACAGTATCAGGATTTAGACTGTCAGGATTTATACTGTTAGGATTTACAGAATCAGAATTTAAAACTTCATTCTCAAATCTCAGCTGATCATGATCATTGAAATCTTCAAGTCTAGTAATCTTCTTATCATCAAAAGAGACATTGATAGATTCCATGACAATCCTTGTTCTTAAATTGTAGACTCTGAAGGCTTTTGTGGAAAGTGAATATTCAACAAAAATTCCTTCATCAGCTTTTAGATCAAATTTGGATAGCTGTTCAGGATGAGTCTTAAGAACAAAACACTTGCATCCAAATACATGAAAATACTTCAGATTTGGCTTCTTTTTCTTCACCATCTCATATGGTGTCTTTCCATGCTTGTTGATAAGTGTTGCATTCTGAGTAAAACAAGCAGTCTGCATAGCTTCAGCCCAAAAGTAGGTTGGTAGCTTTGCTTCATCAAGCATAGTTCGTGCAGCTTCAATAAGAGTTCTATTCTTTTTTTCAACAACTCCATTTTGCTGTGGAGTTCCAGGAGTAGAGAATTCCTGCTTGATTCATTGGTCTTTGCAGAACTCTTCCATAATCAAATTCTTGAACTCAGTGCCATTATCACTTCTTATGATTTTCACAGAGTCTTTAACCAATTTATCCAGTTGTTTGACATGATCAATCAAGATAGATGCAGTTTCACTTTTTGTGTGCAAGAAATACACCCATGTGTATCTGGTGAACTCATCCACTATGACCCTAGCATATTTTTTCTTTGCAATAGACATGACATTCACTGGACCAAATAGATCAACATGTAGTAAGTGATAAGGCTCAAGAATTGAAGATTCAGTCTTGCTCTTGAATGAAGATTTTCTTTGTTTTGCCTTTTGACAGGAATCACAAAGGCTATCAGGAGCAAATACTGATTTTGGCGGTCCTCTCACAAGATCTTTCTTGACTAGTTCATTTATATTGTTGAAATTTAAATGAGAGAGTTTCTTGTGCCAATTCCAGCTTTCTTCAATTAATGCTCCACTTAACAGACAGATTGCAGAACCATCAGAACTTGTTGAAAGATTGGCTTCATAAATGTTACCATGCCTGTATCCTTTCATAACAACTTTGCCTTTAGATGTGCTTACAACTTCACAGTGTTCTTCAAAGAAATCCAAATGATAACCTCTGTCACAGATTTGACTAACACTCAGCAAATTGTGTTTAAGTCCTGAGACTAGAGCTACTTTTTCAATGATGACATTCCCAAGATTGATATTGCCATATCCCAGAGTTTTTCCCATGTTGCCATCTCCATAAGAAACACCTGGGCCAGCTTTCTCCACAAAGTCTGATAACAGGGCTTTATTTCCAGTCATATCTCCTGAACATCCACTGTCCAGAACTAGGATATTTTTCCTGTTGCCCTGCAATCACAAAGACCACTAATGATTAGTTTTAAGGACCCAGACTTGCTTGGATTCTTTGGCCTTATTAAGTTTGTTAACATTTGCAGCGGATTTAGCATCAGAGTTTATGTTAACAGTTTTCTTATCAGAATTTACAATATCAGACTTTGTATCAGAACTTACACTAGAAGGAATAATGCTACCTTTCTTTAAAGAAGGTTTTATTTGATAATAATCATAGTACAAATTATGATATTCCTAACAAGTATAAATGGAATGCCATAAACTACCACAATGAAAACAAGGATTTTGTGGCCTATATCTAACATACTGACTCTTAACTCCTGATTTTGAAGGTAAGGAGTTTATGTTCTTATTCTTCCTGTAAAAAGAAGCCAGATGGTTAGAAATTCCACAGTTATAACATTTCTTTCTAGGAGCATTAGGAACAGGCTTATAATCATTGCTTTTATTCACACCTACCTTTCTATTCCTATTTTTCCTAGGAGACTTTACCTTGTTTACATTCTTAACATCTTTTAGCTTATGCTTAAGCTGCTTCTTTGTCATTAAGCCTATGTTAACTTCAGTTGGCTTATCCTGTTTTGGTTTGTCAGAAGTTAATTTCTCTTTAACTTCTGATTTATCAATATCAGACTTTACAGCTACAAACTTAACAGGATTTAGCTTTGGCTTTTGTTTAACAACTATAGGCTCAATTTCTACAGTTCCTTTATTATTCTTATCATCTCCATAACCTAATCCCTCTTTCCAGTTTCCACTACTTAACAGATTCTGAGTTGTTCTGCCAGAGTTAGTCCAAGTCCTGATAATCTCTCTTTCCTTTTCTAACTCAGTTTTTAGAGATTCATTCATTTTAAGCACTTCATCTCTACCATAGAAAGCATCATCTCTATCTTTCTGAGTTTGATGGAACATAACTAACTCTTTTTCTAAATAATCATTCCTCTTTTTATAAGCAAGATTTTCAGAAGTTAATCTTTCACATGTTAAAGTTTGATCTCTATAACTAATGAACATGGTTTTAAGATATCTTCTCAACTCAGTAATATCATCAGTATATAAAGCATAAGTTGTTTGAGGTACCTTTAACTCACCAGCTTCAGAACTGCTATCAGCATTTGCCATCAAGGCATAGTTCACCTCACTTTCAGAATCTGAAGTGTCTGTCCAGCTTTTCTTCTTTGTGACAAGAGCCTTGCCTTTGTCACTTTTTCCTTTCTTGCAATCAAGAGATATGTGGCCTTTCTCACCACAGTTGTAGCATTTGACATTTGAGTAATCTCCTCTGTCATACTTCCCTCCTTTGCCTTCAGATTTTCTGAAAACTTTCTTATCAGAACTTGCACCTTTCCTGGGAAACTTCTTTCCCCTTCTGAATTTCCTGTATGCAATCTTTGTGATTCCTTTCACCATAAGAGCACACAGCTTCATCATCTCTTCATCAGGGTCCATCTCAGATAGACTTTCAGTTTCTGAATCCTCATCACTATCAGAACTTGATGACTCAGTATTAGACTTTGTGATAAGAGCCTTTCCTTTGCCTTTCTTTGAGACAACCACTTTAGGGGATTCGTCCTCAGCCTTAAGAGCAACTGTTCTTGACTTTATCCCATGCCTCTTTCTTCTTTAATCCATCTCAATTTCATGAGTCTTGAGCATACCATAAATTTCATCAAGAGTAGTTTCATCAAGAACATAGTTGTCTCTTATAGTTGTGGCCTTCAAATCCCAACTTTCAGGAAAAGCTAAAAGGAATTTAAGATTAGTATCTTCAAGTTCATATTCCTTATTCACCAGTGACAGATCATTCAAGAGTTTGACAAATCTATCATATAAACCAATTAATGACTCATCAGGTTTTGAGTCAAAGTGCTCATACTCTTGAGTGAATATAGTCCTCCTGTTCTTCTTAATTGAATCAGTTCCCTGACATTTTATCTCCAATGCATCCCATATCTCCTTTGTAGTCTTGCAGTTAATTACTCTGTTTGACATGACATTATCAATGGCACTATGCAACAAATGTCTTACCTTTGCATCCTTTGCAATAGATGAGATATCTTCAGCTGTACACTTTTTTCCTTTGGTACAGTCTGTGCTGGCTGATCTGCAACTACAACAGAGAGCTTGGTTGGCATATGTGGTCCTTCATTAATTCTATCAAGGTATTCTGGATCTGTAGCTTCCAGAAAAATAGACATCCTCACCTTCCATATGGAATACTCAGAAGGTTTTCAGTATGGGAACCCTAATAGTCTCATATCGATTATGGATTTGAGTCTTTGGAGTTTCTTCAGTTTTGGTGGGCTTGGTTGGAGTTTGTGCTTTTTCAGACATGATTGTTTTTGGATCTTTACTGTATGTATGTTAACAGATTGCTCTGATACCACTTGTTAGGTCACACACACTGTAGAAGGGGGTTGAATACAGTGTTTACTACAATCAATCGAATATAAGAACTCAAGTAACAGAACACAGATTTTATTCAACACAATAAAC